>NC_089569.1:2664431-2912751 GCF_040115645.1 Euwallacea fornicatus
CACAATATGATTCGGATCACATCCCGACACCGACACAGCTTTCACTCGACAGAACAAAAGGAAGAGTAGAGAAGAGAGCGAAAATTGCTCCGATTATCCCTTAAGCACTAACCCCGAAGAATGCCAACCAGGGGCGCACCACCACCAAGAACCATTATAAGCTATGGCTACACCGAATCCCATAACTCGTGGCCATCTGGGGAATATCTATACTAATCGCTTTTCTGGGAATATCGCGGGTCCAACAAATTGACCATCAAAGCAATAGTCCCTATAGAGAAAGCTTCTTTTGACTAGTAGCACATTCCCCAACCAAAGCGTACCCTTAGCTTTGGCCTGATGGGCCATGTGGCCTGGCACCCAGATGGTATTCTCCGAAGGAGTATCGCGTAACTTAAGGGAATAAATGTCAATACACAATAAACCTAAAATTAACAACAATAAAAAAATAAATAGAAAAAAAAGCCAATAACTTAGAGTCCCTAACAGTGGATCTAACACCTGTTTGTGGATGTTTAAATTCTGCGTGAAAAGCAATGACAATAAAATATTTTTTCGCCAGCAACATTTCTAATGTGATGAAAAACACATCCATTTTCCTTAAGAACTCCGACCATACCTTATTCAGTTTTCTAAAGAAATATTTAATAATATTATTTCAAAAGTTTCAAGACTTGAATTTTCTCTGATAACTTTGTTTTGTTTATTTCTCTCTGGCTGCTTCTGCATTTGCTTTTTTGAAAAAATGTCTCCATCCATATAATCTGTAAAAAAAAAATTACTTGTTTTTTTCAGCAGAATTTAGCAAGACAATTTGCATATTTTATTTTCACACCAGTTATACGCAACATTATCTAACGAACGGGTACCTTGTCGTTACTAATTAAGGTGGTTTAGCAAGTATTCTTTAGCAGCCATTATCTGTAGTGTTGTTACGAGAACGTTTATTAAAATATTTATTGAAACGTGCTGCGCAAAGCTGCAAATGAAAATTCCTTATGGACCTCCCCAATATATTTGCCCTAAATACTAACTTATTTAATGTCCAATTTGCCTATAACAAGATCTATCATAAGTCTATTTAAACTTGGAAGGTTTCCGAAATTATTAGGAGCATTGATTGATGACGCTGGCCTATATAATTTATCATGCTTATAAATCTTTCGATAGGTTTTCATGGAAAGTTTAATTTTATACGTAGGTGAGTTGACTGACTTGCTAAAATCTTTTCCGTAAAGGGGGAGACGTTTCATCACGATAAATTGATGTATAAATTATTATCGCATTCCGATGGTTTGATATAAATGAAATTAAGGGATTAAAAACGCCCCTTTTGCGAGACAGGACATCAAAGAAAATGTATGGACCGTGTCGCGTTACGCTTCCTGCATACGCTTCTTGAATAAAACATAGACAATTTCGTAGGCACCCCAGTTCTATTAATCTGCCGTAAACTTCACCCCTGTTAATAAGACAAATCTATTATTCATAAAGTTTTCTAATTTGTCTTCAACTGTGGGGCCCTTTCGCTGAGTGGTGACTGAGCCCTTGTGGTAGGTTCATAATCGCACCCAAAGGCCTCACAAACTCCCACCGAATTTATCCTGTGTCTTACATTCGTGTTTATTGGCAAACATAGAAACCCCCTTCCTAATGTAATATAACCTTATTGGAAAAATCGTGCTTTTATGTCCAGTATAAAGCGGGAAATATTTGAGCTTCCGAAACTTTTCTTCTTGGGGACATAAAAAACCTCGAATCCGATTTCAAATAAAGTGACGATTGATTTAAGTGTAAACAAAGCCTAAAGTTCGGCAACAAAATGTCTTATATGGATTTTAAATGGGATTGATCCTATAAATAGTTTTTCAACATTTTCACACCGCATTTTGAAAAATAGGTCACTTTTGCTTCAATAAAAATATAGTATTCAGGAAAAAACTATTTCACTCAAAATAGTGTAAAATCGATAAGAAATAGGATCTCCAACCCACCAGAAGAAACTGCGCTCTACTCACATCAAAATCCCAAACAATTATAAGAAACCATTCTATTTTGATCACGAAGGAAGAGCATATGAGGTACTGCCTCTCGACTCTTTTTCTATGTAAAATAATGGTATGAAAATAGTGGTATGTTCTTAATGAATCAAGGTGCGAGCAATAAGACTTCATGCGCTGACGAGGCCACACTAAAAAAACCTGATATTACCATAATTTCAGGTAACGAAAATCTTAAGGTTTCGCCCTTTCAACATCAGCTGCACCTAATAGCCAGCAAATGATATGCGAGGAGGATTAAGTAACCAACGTAAAGGTCTTGCTCGAGCGGGTCCTTTTAGCTGGTGGTTAACGAAAGGGCAAAAACTGACAGGCAAACACGAAATGGGCGTGGTAATTATTTAATTATTACATTTTGGAGAGGATCCATGCCTATTCATGGTAATTGTCTGGACTTGAATAGTCCATTGTTATGTTTACCCTCAAGTTTAAGTTAATTACGGCATCTTAAGCTCGGCGTTAACTGCGGCGTTTAATCGTCCGAAAGAGGGGTAAGACTTTTTGCAAATTGCCCTCAAGCGACAGCAATATGGATTGCGACGTTTGGGAATTTACCATGAGTATTAATTAAGGGACTAGGTCTGCCAGGGAACAAACTAATAATCAATGTTTATGAATGAAAATGAAGAAAACTTAGAAGGGATTTAGTTGACTCACTAAGTGTAGCAATGATGAGCAACGTACTCCTACTCTCAGATAATTAGATATCGAATTGGGAGTGTAAGTTTCGAGAAATAGACGTAATTACTTGAATTTTGGCATACTAAAAATTTATGGTCTTTTGAAAAATGATAAGTTTCGTGTAATCTTAATGTCCAAAAAAAAGAGCTCTACGCTCTCCCCCACAGCCAATCGTCTACGGAGTTTGACATCTTAGCCTGGCGAAATGGGCGTGGTCAGTTAATATTTCACAGTGTAGAATTTCGTGTTCCCTTCAATAACGGGCGGGCTTTTTTGAAATTTTTTCTCATTGAATCACAGGATTGGGAGATTGCAATCAGAAATATGACGGAATTGGGAAAGGTTCCTTCCGATTGGTTTTATCTTTGATTTATTTGTCCTAGAGGGTCAGGTGTCTAATAACTCTTAGCATTGTCTCTATATAATCCATCACTCCGAATTTTACGTTCCATATCAAACAATGTGTTAATAAAAGCTTCTGGATAATAGTTATACAGGATATTGCGTTATTTCCCCTATAATAATATCAGTTATGAAACTTTAATAAACGTCATTATATCAACTAATAGGATATCGTTGTTAAACTCTATTAAAAATGCCCCGTATGTTTAGGTTGGTAATTGGTAAAAGCTGATAGATTTATTAATTGAGTTATGATCGTGGATTATGCACTGATATTGTACACCACTATAGAATAATTTATTCTATACTGAAACTTGCTCTGAAAGTTGTAAAATATCGATCTAAAAGGCCGCCTAGTTTTAATTTTCGACTGCGATTTTTTACCTTTTACGGACTATTTTGCTGGTAATTGAATTTTATCTAAAAAGTCAATAACTGCTCGAATTCCTGTTAAGAGAATTTGAGAGAGTTTTAAATTGGCAGCATTTAAAATGCAAATCGAGTTTTAAACGTCGATTCTGTTACTCGTTGGTTTTGTTCTTATTGTCTTTTGTTGATAAGCCCGGCACTCTGCAGTTTTCGACTTAAAACTGGAAATCATTTTCATTATGGATCAAAAAATTTGGCCAAAAATAAACTGAAATACCATTTTTTATTGCCTCAAAAGGTAAAGTCATGCGGCACAATACAAGTTCTATAAACGACTTCAAGCATCCTCTTTCCTGGCACTTTTTAAACGTGTCTAATCCCTCAGTAAAACGGGGATTTTCGTGTCACAGTGTCATTTATATTTATTACTACAATGATCTTCTCAGAGATTTTCAATGTCTGATTAAATAAAGAAATTTCTCTTTTATAAGACACAAAAGGTTTCACGTGTACTCAGTCACCAAAGAAGAGCAGATCTTTCTTATAAAAGGGCCAGATTTGAAGGTGTAATATTGCCCTGAACCTTCCTTCTCTTTGACTACAAAAAGTTAAGTGATGACTGGGGCATTGAAAAGTTAAAAGGAGCTAAACCGGGGCCTTTTGCTTTCCTGGCACTTATCAATCTTGCGTCCTGCTGGGTTCGAAACTATAAATCCTGATGTCGTGTCAATTCTGGCCTAGCGGAGGTTTTTAGATGCGATTTTCCCCTGTGTTCTCAGCTGTTATAAATAATGTTTAAGCAACATGTGAGTTCATAAATCCGGGAACTAAAGCAGCAATGTGGGTTCTAAGACAATCAGGAACTCGCATTTCCTTAAGGGAATTTGCTATCAAGATGCATATATTTTCCTTTGCCATTAATTAGAAACATCACCGAGTACAAAGACAACTACTTAAGCTGAAATAAGATTTTCTCGTGTAATAGGGTAAAGTCTATGGTAATCTTAAAAGCAAAATGGAGCTTTATTGTTATTAAATCAGGTTCTACAGGTGGGATCGGCTTTAGCTCTTACGTGCACAAATTGACTTTGAAAGGTAGGTATGCTTCAAAATCATTATGCAGGGTTTGGGAGAAGATACCAATGGAGGAACTTCATTAAACCTCGAAAGAATAATGCTAGTTGAGCTAAGATGTTGCTGAATTTACGGATTGGTTGTTACAAATCAAGTCCGATCTGGTTGGACAACTAATACAAAACAAGCCCTCTAATGGAGTTTCGTAGTCCAAATTGCAGTATATCAAAGCAATTAGCCAAGGGAAACGTCAAGTGGTAAAGCAGTTAAAGATTAAGACTGGGATACAGAACTCTAAACTCTCAGTTACAATAAAGCATTAATAAACTTTCATAGCTGAGTTATTAGCTGAGCTGCATATTATGTTTGGAATTATGGGTTGGCGGGTGGCAAATTATCAAAGAGAGTTGTCTGCAAATACGTTAAAATTAAACAAAAGCTTTTTATGGTTATAAAACCCGGCAATAAAACACCGAACCGCTGACAAGCTTCCTATTACCCCAATGCTTCACTTGAATGAAAAGAGTAATTGGTTCACGTCTTTCAAGCATTCAGAACAATAAAACGTCATCTTAGAGGAATGAAGAACAGTTAAACGTTTTATATTGCACCTCTTTGAATAAATTTCGCAATCTTGGCAAACTCTGTTTCACCTTTTAATTTTCGCATTGATCCGTACTCTTCTGCGTTTGACAAGTAAATCAAAGTGGAACGAGATCATAAATAATTGGCCCAAAAAGATTTGTAAAAATCCAATTCGACCTCTCGATTGGAAAATTTCAAAGCCGTAAATACTGATGGTTTGAGCCAGCTTTAAGGCTTCAACTGTCTCGAAAGTTTGACAATAAAACTCAGTTTCATATGTTCAAGAAGACTGCAATATCCATTAGTGCTTCAAGGAGCAAAAGTATATTACTTCGCGTGGAGTGGATTAATTTGCCTGCTTCCTGAGACTCAATTTTGTTTGATTTCAAATATTGCACTACACACGTTAAAGCTCTTCATTATAAACTAACAAGGAATGGGACTTTTCAAATTGTTCATCAGCTTTTAGCTTTTTCAGCACTCTGATTGCAGGATGTAGTTGTTCAGTTCATGATCTATTAATTCATACAAACTAAAGCTACATGTCTACTTAATTAAATGTATAAATAAATAATAAACCATCACATGCAATAATTTGACGGAATCAATTTTATCAACTTATCTAACAAATACTCTAAAAGAGAGATCCGTGGAAAAAATTTGATGAATACATTGGAATTGATACAAAATAATCCCCAATTAACGATCGTCAAGAACTTGCTAAATTCAATCAACAAAACAGAGGAGAGCAATGAGAGGTTTTAAAGAAGCAATTCTAAAATTGAACATGTACTCTACTGTTTAGTTTCGAGATTTTTAAGGATCGATGGAAAATACATTTTGGCCTATTTCACAGAGAAGAACCACGAAATGCCTTCTCGAAGTCGCGAATTCATGGGCGTGCAGCGATTATTTCGGATTTTTTAAAATGTGAATCAAAGTTGACCCCATCGGATTTACGAGGATAATCTCAAAATTCTTCTCTACTTTTACGTTGTCCCATAATTAAGTAATATTCTATGAGATGTTTAAATTGCTCTTAAATAATTATCGCATCTTAACAAATATATTCTTCTGTATCGAGGGGTATAGGAGGAATTTTGAAGTGCGTGAAATCAAAACCCAACACGAATATATTGAATTGGGCATGGAAGTTGAATTATCTGCTACGCCCCTGAATTTGTACTGAATTAACGCAGTGAAGATCCACAATAATTAAAAACTTACGTTGCATAAGCTGAAGAAAGTGTACATTCTTAAGGGTTTTTATCGGTAAGAAGCCAGGGACGTATTGAGGACCAAAAATAATTATATGCTATCTACTTTTTGACATGTTTTAATTTTTGAGGATTGATGTCTCATTAAAAAATCCATGCAAAAACAAATCAAATTAATCCTCTGAGAAAGCGTTGGAATAAGGCAATATGAGTTATGAGTATGGGAATATTTGTATGAAATAAAGCAATATTGATTTTGAAAATACCTTTAAACACGTTTCCAAAACTAGGCCTTAAAATTCTTATTTTTGTATCCAATTTCGCATTCACACCCCCCAAAGACGACTAAAAACAAAGCTACAAAACAACATATCGAGAAATATTTCAACTGCAAGACATTCCTCAAAACGAACTTTTCGTTTTTCACTGGGAAAAAGGGAAAAGTTCCGTCCTTGGGGTCACATTTTGGCTGTGTATCGGCTGCCCCCACGGGACTGCTGTAGAAATGTATGTTTTATACTTTATATAACTTCGTGCTAAAGCTGTGCAGGGCGCTTGGCCCTATTTTACAGCTTGTGGTGTCCATGACAAATTCGGTTGACGTTCGTAAAATAAACCACCGGAATAAAAAAACGCTTTTTACGTAAAACCTTAGATCCATATCCCATTAAATTTCGGGGGCTAAATTAATTAAAGCGAGGCTCAAAGCGCCCTTAAGTATTTGGGCCAATGGGGAAGTTGCTCCAGACAAATGGATCTACTTACAAAACTGGGTGGAAGACATTAAGCCATGAGTTCTGCATAAGGATAATGATGATGCCGAGGCATTTGTGCTAAATTAATCAATGTGTTTAAAGTTGGGCGGAACGGGATTTGGGACAATGCAGTTCGGAAGTTACTTTGGGTTTTTGCCACAAGTTTCCTTCGGGGGACCTATATCACACAACGAAGTTTTTGTCGCACATAAAACACATCATTGTAGTCTTACGGGAATTATCATCGAAAAATTTAGTGATACTCGTCAGAGAAGCCACCTGTATGTGGACAAAAGTATAGAGAGAGAAGAGCCGGGGTTGAGTTTGAAGTACTTAGGACAACTCAAACATCGTGCATTAATAAAAGTGTCTGAAGGAGTTTGAAGTGTGCACGGTAAAAGGAATTGCAAACTTCTGTAAACATAGACTGGCGATGTATGAGACAATTTCCAAACTAACATCCGACATCATTTTATATTTAAGAAAGTTCAGGCTTCGGATGACCTATATGACCGACCAAAAAATGAATGTGCATATTATAAAATAACACATGAATGATTTGCAATTCGATAGCAAATTTATTTAATTCTTGTTGGGAATGTAATTACTCTTCCGAAATATTGAAAATTGTTAAAGTGAAATGGGGCAAAAAGTTATGTGTTAAAATCGGGAATAATTTTCAAGGAAATGAGAATTTCCAGAGTGTTCGGTGTCAAAGTCATAGCAAAAAGTTGTAATTTGTTCCATTCTATTTTACTAAGGGTTGGCCCGTAAACCCTTGTTAACGTTTCGTCGACAAATCTGTCATCGCTCGTACAAACTGAAAAGAAATTGTAATAAAAACGAATATTAACAGAACTAAAATGTACCGCATGTATGTATGAAGCACTGAAAATCCCTCGTTTCAATAGCCAAGGACCTTATATGGAGCCGCTAGCTATCCTGCACTAATTGAGAATAACATTCACCCTTTATTAAGGTCCCGACGAAAACCCTTTGATAAATGATGGGAATTAGACTAAATTAAATAAAAACGCCACAGAAGCCAGCCACCAGTTACATTCAGCTGGATAAAAGCTTGAATTGGTTACTACGCCACTGATTTTATACTGAATTTAACCGGGGAGGTCGTCTATAACATTTCGAATTTACACTTCAAAGGATTTAAAACGACCATGATACAAAGATAAGGTTTTTACCAGTGATAAATCAAGGATGTACTAAGAATAAAAAATAATTATGTGCGTAGTTGTTGTGTTCACACTACGTTCAACACGTACAAAGACAAAACCGCGCACGAAAGCGAACAAAGGTTTTCGTCTCGTTTCAAGCCCTTAGTAAAGGGTGAATGTTTGTTATTCTCAGCTAGTTTAAACTGAGAACAATGCGCAATTTCACCGCTGCAAAAACTCCTAGTTGTGCGTATTTCCATATAAAACAAAAGAAAAAACTAATAAGCAATTTAATCGGAAATCGGGATACAAAATGGCTTGCGCAGGATAGAATTTTCATTTTCTTCTACAATAATTTCAACGTGCGAAAAATATATTGTATTCGTTATACATTAAAATCCGAGCTTTTATGTTCAATTTCGTATTCAATACAGCCTGTCTTTGGTTGCATTATTTATGCGCCCAAAGCTTCCATCCATAAACAAAACTTTACCGTTTTGAACATAGCTTGAAGTTGGATTTATCTGAAAACATTTATCTAAGCAGAATACATTTTTTATAAGTTGCAGTTGTTGAAAAGTTTAGAACGGACGGCTTTTTAGGCCGAATATTTTATTTTTCACTTCCTCAACTACTTATTTTTTACGTCTTTTTTGTTCAGTTTTGATGTCAATTATGTTTTACTTCACCTAAATACAAACCAAAAGATACATACAGGTTTGTACAGGGTGAATTTTTTTAAGCGACACCCAAGCAAATGCTTCAAAAAATTTTTGGCGAATTTCCAAAGTTTTACACATATATTTCATGCTCAAATGAAAACATAAAAACTAAGCAAAAAAAGCCATGACTACAAAATCAATTTTTCCATATGGGAATCACTCATTTTCGTTTTTCTTTTCTTTTTGAAGGGCTCTCAAAATTTGCGAAATTCCATTTTTCAAAATTACAAAATTTTTATTTTTCTGTAAAAAAACATCAAGCAATTTTGTTCAACCTCAAACCGTTTACTGGAGATCGTTAAAATTCAGGAACAATTAAAAACCGCTAGAGAGTGTGTTGAAAAGTTGATCGCGCGTTAAAAATTTTTGTTAAAACTGCCTTGAAAATAACAATAACCGCAGTAATACAATAACCTGGAAATTGCGGATTGCGAACTATCAGCAACTCAAATTCAATGCGTATACGCGTACTTTACACCCTAACGTGAGTGCGAAAAGCATAGTTTTCCCATTCATATATTATTTTCTATTCTGAAGATCCCGAAAACGAAGATGCTGTCTTCGGTGCGGCCGTTTTTCTTTCTAACTTTTGTTCTCACTAATCTCAAATCTGTTCTCTTGATGCGACCCTTTGCCCCCTGAATTTCAAATCTATACTGCGGCGAAACCACCAAACATAAATTGCACCAAACAGATTTATTCCTGATATAAATTTACGAGCCAAATCTCTGCATTTCGCCGTCACTTTGATTGATTAATGGTCATGTACTGGGTGGTCAATAATAATTAATAGAATCACCTACGCCAACGTCAACTAAATAATATTAATTCTCCTAATTATCTATTCGGTGGTGGTCAGTCTGGTCTGATAATTAGTTGAGAGATGATTGATTTGTTCGTCCTGACCCCAAAGTGCTAACGTGGCAAGGTTAAGCGTTTTGAATTTATGGACATGTGTTTGTCTTGTAGGAAAGACATTTTGAGTAAATATAAAATCAATATTTGAGAGAGGAAGCAGTATTCCCTAGAAAGAAACAAAAGTCTAAAATTGAGTTTCACTACAAACGACATGGAATTTTTGTATATAGAGCAGTCGGGAACATATTGCGTTATGATGGAAACACATATTGTTTTTCCGAAAGGCATTTTCCACCTTCCATTTCGTAGGCATTCGCCGAACCGTAATCATAAATTATGTATTGGACCTCTCGATAACGGAATTTTAATCGAATCCGATTCCACTTTTATGCATCAGAGTATTGTGTTCAGATAACCGACTAACGAGGTAGCTGAAAGTTAAACTAGAACTCATTTGAAACGGTGAAAGACAAGTAATTGCGTGCATATACATTTATACATCAAGTCGACCATTATTTCTGCTCCATCTATTCAATTCTCCAGCTAGGAACGTGTTTTCCTCCCGCATTACAAAGAAAAACTTCCTTCCCTTCTTTCATTCGACAGAAGGGTAAATGTTAAACTGTTACCGAACATTTTACTGCGCCATAATGGGATTTGATAGATCTAAATTTCGAAACTTTTATAGGAAAGCTGTATTGAAAATCTTTGCATAAATTTCCAAGTTTCCCAACACCGAACTTTTTGACTTTTCCACCGCACTTATTTGGTACTGTTATTGGTAAAAGTTTATAAGGCTGTTGTGATTAAATTACAAAGCCATATTCCCGAATACCCGTCTGAATTCTGTATTTTTCATCAAAAATCAAATATCTAATGAATAGCTAAAAGCGTCCCTGTTATATCCGTTGCTAACGCGTTTCAGTAGCCAAGATGTCAGGGGTTTCCTTTGTTTCTTGGGAATTTACAGTCGCACATCTCGCAAGGGAAACAACTATATGGATGGGGTTTACCTTATGTACATTTACCTAGTGTGTAAGTGTTATTTTGTCTTTGTATCCTGTATGAAGTCTTGCACATCCTTAGAGTATTATCTTGGGTTTTGCGCGAACATGACCTTTCTTTTTTAATTATGTTATATTTTAGTTTAATACGTGTAAAGTCATAAATTAGGAAATAAAACTTCCTGTATCTCACTCCAGATTAGGATCTTATACTTATTCAAACTTCCTATTCAGATTTATGTGAATGGTGCAAAACTGCTAAAAACTACTGTTTTGTTCTCAGTGCCAATCTCTGGAAGGCAAAAATTTCAAAAATTTCCTTTCAAGTCTTTCCCTCCAGAATATTCCCTTCCTGAGATTCCCCCAGATACAGGGTATTTCAGAGTTAATTGTTCATACGCTACCAGTGGTTAAAGTACTTCACCATGATTCAAATTCACCCACATATAATAGGTAAATCTCGATTGATTATCGAGGTGCGAAGGAAAAAGTACCGTGAATGCTCATTACTAAAATGATGAATTGGACTTATTGGTCCCTATATATTAACTGCTCGATCGACAGATTTTAATCCATTGGATAATTACTTCTAAAGGCATTTAAAATATGAAATTTATAAACGAGAGATAAACACGATGAAGAAGCTCCTTCAAGGAATAAACGACTGTTGTGCAAAAATTAGAAGAATCGAATCCTGACAATAAGGCAATTTTCCCTGAGAGCAAGAAAATGCATACAAGCAAATGGCAGCTTTTTTTGAACATCTCTTGTAACTGTTTCTTTTTGTGTGTTATAATTCTTATTCTCTAATTTACTTTTTCGTTATTATAATACAAATATGGCGTTTATTTCAAACAATTATTAAATATTTTAATCCGTTCAAAAAATGTCTTGTTATTGAGACAAAATTATATATGCGAGAGAATTATGAAACTAATGTGACAAAGACAGCGTTTACCTCTTTATCGGAAGTTTCCTATGGTTTTAAAGAAAAAAATATACAAGGTATTGAAATTAATAAAGATTTCAATTTGAATTTTAATATGCTAAACAATAGAAAAGTTTTCTCTTGCACTATTTACATTTTTTTTTATTAGAAACTAGCAAATCCCCAAAATTCCCTCTTGACTACTTAAGATTATCCAGAAATATGACAATACATTTCTCTTGCCCTTCTATGTCTTCCACAACTTCGTGAAAGGTATATTGAGATATCTTCAGTTTACACAAATATTTACGTTCGTGTTACTCCATGTTATGTTCCTAGAAACCCAGAGATTCAGACATCCATAGATTTTGGACATTCGTGAATTTCACGGATGAGTTTTCTTCCGAAATGATATATTCTAGAGTCGTAGGATAAACGCCAGATGGACAACTAGCTATTTAATGAAAACGTGAATTAATATGCAATAACTTGTTATAAGCGTAAATGTTATTTTTTATAGATTTAAGTACGATTTTAAGTGATGCAAATATTTATATAACATGCACAGGACCTCCCCAGCTAAGCTGTAAATATAGAGTAAACCAGGATTTGTCAAAAATTAGCAAGCATCCGCTCAGGTAACTCTAATAACGTCAAGTTTCGTTAGACATTATTAAAATAGTTCGGAAGTCATTGTGCTCTCTCTTAAGAGCAAATTCGCAGATAGAATCTAATAAAATACACTGGTTTGATATCCTATTCTGCAGGACAAAACCACTTTTCAAATGAAAGATAAAAGTGCGTTATTTAATCTGAAGGTCGAAAGATTAATGAGTTTCTCACCCAACAAAACAAACAAATCGTGTAACAATAAGGAGTCTAATGCGAAAATCTTGTTCCAGGGATGTTTACGTTTGCACCGGGAGATCTGAAGCCAGAGGCACCCTTTGGATTTTTCTCGTGTGACTGATTTAGTGGAGCTTAGGAAATATGGAAGGGAAAAGGTTTGATGCAAAATGCTTTATAACAAACTAAATTAAGTCCTCCAAAGGGAAACTGTGGCAAATTCCTCGGCAAGGATTTGATAAATTGCACGCAGTAAACGGTCCTTATATAAGTATACGTTCCACAATTTTCTTTTCAATCTTCTTTGCCTCATGATGAATATACTGTCGACCCCAGGAGTCTACTCGGACTCTATTTTTCTGCTCGCTAAAGAATAATTTCAGAAGATTTTTCTTGATTATGAGCCACTTATTTCAGCTCTAAAATTATTTACAAGGCAGGGACGCACTCAGCTCAATTTCTCCGCGAAATTATTTCCAACTCCGTCCTCTGATCAACTTAAAGATTGTCGCCTTAAATACCGTAAACATAATTAAGTAATTCCCTGTACAATCGGAATATCTATTACACTCTAGGATTAATTCAAATCGTGGACCACCAGGGATGTAAACAAGGAAATTAATTAGAAATTCAAGATAAAACTTTATGAAAATAAGAATGAATTGATTCCGTTTTCCATTATTTCAAAATTTCAAATTCTTGCCCCTCGTTAGCTAAACAAAGTTATGTTTCTATTTCCGTCTCACAAAGCTCAATTTATTGATAGTTACTTATAATATCTTTGATTCCATAAATTCCGGAATGTAGGAAGACTGTGGATAGCTAATCAATGATTTTGATACTTTGCTGAAGGTGAAAGCCAAGGATCATCGGGCCAACGAGATAATTGTAGTAAATTAGCCGAAGGCTTCGGATTCCCTAATACAGCTGTACTTTTACACAAAGGAAAAAAGCCAAGTTTTCCTCTCGCGGGGCACATAAGTATCGATTTCACAGAAACAACTAAGAAAATTGGCAAACAGGTATCTGAATAGAAAGTCGATGAATTCACGAAAACATGAGTGATCACCGGAACATCCTGTTTTGCATCGATCCAAAACCCATCAATTTGGCAAGTTAAAATCCCAAACTCCGTGAATGGAAAATAGCAGAAAATACGTTGCGGAGTTTTTCAGAGAACATGAGGAAAATGTGTAAGAAAGAAACAGATATTTCGGCAAAAGTCATTATTCTCAGAATACAAAGGAAATGCGGCAAACACCTTCATCACATTAACATGAACTGACATTGGTGCCTATTAGTATAATGATGCAATCGTCAATAAACGAAATAATAAAAGTATCGAGAACAGGAAAGACTAAAATTGTGATAATCAATAGTAAAAATGAAGGGAGCTATACGACATTTAGAATACAGACGTATGAAGTAGAGCCTATCATATTTCTGTCAAAAGATCGGATATCACGATATGCCATAAGCTTACAACTTAAAGGGAAAAGGAAGGAAGTGACAAAGTGTTTCCCACCAAGGCTTCTGGATCTCATGGTATCGCTTCCGAGACACTAATAGGGTGTATAAAGAACACGGTCGAAGTGTTTTTGACTTGTTCAACCGACTAGAGTAACACGGTGAGTTTCCGGGCATATAAAAAACACATAAATAAGCTCGCAAAGTTGTGTAAAATATTAAATATCGACTGCGTGAATTCTTCCCTGATCTCCCTTCGGCTCGACCTCCCCTTTGGGTGAAAAGACGCCCCAATGACTCTGTCATCCAGACATGCTCGTGAATAAGTAGCTTTACAGAAAGTTTCCATATCAACAAAAATATTTGAGTGCAGAAAATAGTTATTTGCCCAACAGGTGACTACAACTAACATTCGACTGCTTGTCTCCGTTTCGCGTCATTTGTGTAACAGCAGTCGCGTGCAGGAGTATCAATCTTCACAAGAGTTAGGAATAATGTCTTTTCTGCGAGCATTTTGTAGCCTGAGGATCTTTGTTTGGCAATCAGATATCAGGCTCACTTTCAGGTAATAACGTTACTTTATACAAAAGTAGTTGCAAAATAGTACTTGACTATGCGGTACCTTTTTCGCACGTTTTCCCTACCTCTCTTTCTCAGCTGCACGATGACGTTTACAGATTTGCCATCCGACGTTTCCTCTTTCGACTATCATCATCAATTTTATTTTTTCGTATGGGCGCCACATTGGATTTTTCGACGGGAAAATAGTCGGATCATAAATCTCAAAAAGTTATCGTCCAGTTGAGGAAATGTGGCGATGAAAATGTGCATGTGGTTTTGTGCTTCTTCGTCAAATAACTCTGACGAGAATTTTTTTTTCGGGCATCTTCGAAACTACTCGGAAAATTCAAATTTTTAAAATGGCATTTGATCAAGTGCCAAGTTACGTAATTTTCTCTTCATTTGAACTTCTTTCTATCTCCTCTAGTTTCCGAGATTCCAATGGTAAAGATCGATTTTGAAATACTCTATACAGCACGTTTTTCACTGGAATGTACCAGGTCTGTAAATATGAAACCGGAATCATTTAATAAAAAGTATAACTTAGCTGCGCAATAATTATAAAAAATATTTTATTAGAAATATTTCCCATCGTTACATATACATTTCTCCCATTTCTCTGGCAATTTGTGGATGCCACACCAAAAGAACTCTTGTTCTTTTGAGGCAAACCATTCATCGAGCCATTTTTGAACTGTTTCGTAAGAGGTGAAGTGCTGTTCTGCAAGAGCGTGTCCCATCGATGTAAATAGGTGATAATCGGATGGTGCTAAGTCGGGTGAATAAGCCGCATGGGTTAGTACTTCCCAATGAAACGTCCCAATCGTTTCCTTCACCAGTTTTGCAGTGTGTGATGGTGCATTATCATGAAGCAATATCACCTTGTGTTGCCGTTCTTGATATTCTAGTCGTCTTTAACGTAAAGCTCGATGCAAGTCCATTATTTGTTGTCGGTAACGTTTAGTATTAACTGTTTCTTCAGGTTCTAGCAGCTCATAATAAATTACGCCTTTTTGACCCCTCCAAACACAGAGACACAATTCGATGAAGAAATGACTTTCTGTTATACCAAGTAAGCAACAATTGGTAAGTGGTTTTTCGATTTTTTTGCTGTCTTTCATTGAGTTCGTGTGGAACCCATTTTCCTATCTTCTGAATTTTTCCCATAGCTTTCAAACGAATGGAAATGGCTTCTCGTGTCACATTTAATTGGTTCGCTAATTGTTGTTGCGTTTGAGCTTCGTCCTCATCTAACAAAGCTCGCAACTCGCCGTCTTCAAACTTTTTCGGTGGCTTTCTACGCTCTTCGTTATTGACGTCAAAAGTGCCACTTTTGAATTTTTTAAATCACTCACAGCACTGTGATTTTTCAAGGGCATGTTCACCGTAAGCTTCAACAAGCATGCGATGTGAAGCTATAGCCATTTTTTTCACGTGGTAACAGAAAATCAATGCTGTCGGCAAATCGTAATTTGTAGGCACAAAATTCGACATACTCAAAACTATTGCAAATTGTACTGCAGTATTGAACCTGTATTGTTATGATTTGAAAATCATTCTCAGATGTAAATAAGAGATATAGTACCCTAATAACACGATAAGGTAATATCTATATTGACCACTAGGGATATTTGGAGGCAAATTCCAATTTCATATTTACAGACCTGGTACATGAGGTTTGAGTGTGTGTAAGTAAAAGGCGATTAGGCGATTAATAAGTACGAAGGAGACAGACTGCCGTTTCCCTATCTTTCGTCAACAATTGACTAGTGTCTTAAGCAGTACCCTTAATCCAAGGATAAACCGTCACAAAAAGATTTTACTTTTCAATTGATGCGTCCTAAAAATACCATTTCTACAGTGGCGTTTGAAGATTTAAACTCACCATGGAATTTACCATATTCTCAAAGAACGGATTCAAATTTGCACGTATGCGCTAAATTTGCGTTCTCCAAAATCACGTAGAACTGCCTCTGTCCTCGGATCAAGACGTACTGCTTGCGAATCAACGACGATAGCCGATCGTTTCCAGTGGAAGGGGGAACGATAGCTTATCTCCCTCGCACTTATCAATCGCCTAATTGCCTCTTGCTCGCACTCACTAAAACTTCATGTGCTTAGCAGCGAAAAAGGTACTGCATTTACCGTTCTAGAGCTGGAAAGCTTATTGTTCTGCATTGGAGTAGCAAAATTGTATTATTTCATTATTTTGAATATCAAAACAACCTAGTTCTGTAGGATTTTAAGAGAATAAAGTCAGATTTATATACTCGACGTTGGATTTAGTTCTGGCATTGGCTTCGGCAATAAAAAAAACAATAAATATAGTTGCTGCGTTTATATCGGTCGGATGTGAAGCTGAGTCGCCGCTGGGCTGCCGTTGAAGATAAACCAAATCTCTCGGTTTGACGTTGGCGCTCACAGCAAAGCTGTAGCAGGACATCGTCGTGCAATGAAATCAATCGTTGAAGAAAAAAGATCTTGCTATGACTTTTTGGAAAAATGTTAATCATGAAATCAGGCGGTATACTTGGATATTTCGGTATGTACCATAACTTCATATTCAACTTCAACAATTTGTATTTGGTGGTCATGCTGTGCTAAGCAAGTTTAGCTAAATCGTCCTATTTTATTACCCTCGACCACAGAATACTAATTTGTACTTCTTTTTGGGGACACCGCATATATTAGTAGCGGACCTGTGTCAAGAAAACTGAATTTATTAACTACCTGGTTCTAGTTAATCATCATTCACTCTTTATGATCTTTCATTGAATTTATTAACAGCTACACCAGTTAAGTGCTTATTTGAATGATATTTTCGTCTGACAATTTTTAGATTCCTTGTACTACATATAAATTTTTAATGTGCAGTGCTCAGAAGTATTGATTACATTTTCTCTATAATTCCTTAAGAAATAATTCGGAACTCTGTTGATGAAAAAAAATTGTCGCCCTTAATTATCGATCGCATTATTAAATAATTCCTTGTTCAATTTGCATTACCTACAATATCCAGCTAATTCAGCAAATATATTTAATGGACTTTAAAGCAAACAGAATTATTCAAATTTATTATGCGAAGATGAATTAGGGCCCCTCGATTTGCGATTTACGGAGACGAATTTATTGTTTTTACACGTTAAACTCGTTAAAAGTCCGGAGATTTATCCGAGTTTTGGCGCAAAGTTGATTTGTGTGCTGAAGACCCTGGAACAATGGAGCCCTTTGAAAGACGTTTGCCGGGGATATTGTTTGCTGCCCTTAGCTTGTGGTGTCCAGTAAATTCGGATTCACGTCGGTATATCATTCTGGCTTATATATTGTGGTTAAAGTAAGAGCTCCTAGAGCAAAGCTAAAACTATTTCCTGAGAGGTCCGGAAAGGGTAGACAGACCGCTAAAAACTGGTCAAATGTTTTGCTCTTTGTTGGTTTTGTGTTATTACTCCCGCTCATAGTTGCCAGAGATTTATGGTTTGTTCTAGATGGAAATAATGGAAAATGTCGACGTAATTGACAGGAAATTGCATTTCTCTCCATTAGCAACCACAAATTATTTACCCCCCCCCCCCCCTTCTCCATAACACTTCAAAGAAAAAGTAGATAGATCCCTTGCTTGTCACAAGTAGCTTAGAGAGTCTTTTCGCAAAGGACGGTTTATAGGCCGAAAAGAAAAGGTGGCTTTTGAAAACTGTTGCGCCGCATTCGAAAAGAGCTTAAGCATTTGGGAAGTTTTCTCTGGAAGTCGTCTTGAGGAACAAGTAAACGTCCAAGGATAATAAGCCCCCATCAGGAGGTTTTATCGAGTTGTTTTAATTAAGAATTTGTAATTAAATACTCTTCAAAGTTTTTATATTGTTTAAGCTATTTTAAAGTTTTCGAACTTCATAGTTTTCGGTTTTAAGATTCCTAAAAATTCCCGCAGCTAGACAAACTTTTATGACTTTCCTTGGGCATTTAAATACTGGCAAGATTAAAACTTCTTATAATGGATTAATATAGCTGGAGTAATTTCGCCCGTGGAATTGTCCGAACTCATTTTACCTCAAAGGAAGGAAAACACTCCATAAAAGGATCCCTCAGTAATAAAAACCTTCCGTTATCTTGTGTTCGCCGAAACAAAGCCATTATGAAAAGGAATGCGACCTTCCAAAAACATCATAATATGCTACATCGTGATGTCTGCCAAGAAATTAGAAACCTTAAGATGCCACTTATTTCAGCTTATCTTTTTTGTGCCTTGCCATCATTTGTCCGTAATCACTTTCCACGTGTCGTCCATGAAAGAATACCAGATTGTCCCTATTAGGGGAGCTACCAAAGAGGATAACTAGGTGCTTATTCGAATAAAGTGAACTTTTAGGAAAGAAAAGTTCTCCAGGCCTAAACAGCACGGCCGAGATCGATTTTGAGCCACTTTCAACAAAACAACCCAATTTCAGAAGATATAAAATATTTCTAAAGCAAACATTCCCTTTTATGCCGTACGCCTTTCAATTGAAACGGAAAATGTAAGGAGTTAAATGTGTGGCTGTCTGGGTTTTGCCTTAGGCTGGAGAAATGGAAATATGTAGAACAGGAAAAAAGGGATTTGGAATGCTATTAAGGGTGATATTAAATCAGAAACAGACGTCGGGTAAGAGTAATGAAAACATGAAGCTCTGAACGAATCACCGTTGAATTAAAAATATTGATAAATGACGTTTTCGGCAAGTTTAGGTGATGCTGTGAAACTAAGAGATGTTTGGTTTTACAAAAATAAACCGAGAGAGATGGCCCAACAACTGCTGAAGTCTGAACCACAATAATCAGGGTATCGGAGGATCATTATTGTATCTCCTTCGCACCCTCCGGTTTTACTTTCCTATGAGTTTTCCCGATACATTCCAATATAATTCGGTAATAAATTTTCGAGTACCCAATTTTATGAACCTTTAAATGCCCATCACGTATAATTTTTCGCTACATGACATCCTCACACAGAAAAAACTGATCAGTATAATTTCATGAGGGTTGGAGCAAAGAAATAACATGTCACAGAAACACTTATAAAACTTCCATAAAATCTCAATTTATGCGTGAAGAAGTCATATAACTGTCCGCGCATTATTTCTACCGCTACCAGTATTACAGCCATAGGTTATTTAATATCCTTGTACCGAGGTTACCACAACTCCTACAAATACCCAATTTAAAACCTCTAAGAGGGTTTTAACGATAATCGGGATACTTACACTTCAAGTTTTGTCGAGCTTAAGTTTTATATGAAGGTGATATAAACTTTACAATGACAGTTATAAACACAAAAATGTTTATTACTGAAGCAGAATGAGTTCAAAACTCGTGCAGAAATGCGGAGATCCTCTTCAGGAACTGGAGGACTAATGATCATTTTCATTTCATTTTTCTTTGTCGAAACTTAACGGTAATTTTAGGGCAGTGTGGGAAATATTAAATATCTAACATTTAATGTTTGGGAGTTTCATTTCTTAGGTTTTGTTTCAAATAAATTTAAGAACGGTTTTCACGTTAACAACAATGGTAAGAGACATGAGACAAGAAAAGGCATTATTCTTCTTTAAGTATAAATCTGATTAGTGACTACCGATTTTCATCCTCCTTAAGTTCCATCGTTTCAAGCGAACTGAAATGACTTTTACTACCGTGAGTATTGCCACTAGTTCTCTCAGAGTTTTTATTCAGTCTTAGAATTAGTCCGGTTGTGTTTTGATTTTGCATCGATTTCCATCAATTTCTAAGCCTGCTAAATTTGCCAAATTATGGAAACAAATTGGAGCATTAAGTGAGAGGAAAATGAAATTAAAAGAAATAAAATGAGAGGAAACATAAGCATAAATCCATTTTCAAAATTAATTTTTTTCTTTTTGTTTATTCGCATTTCTCGTCGACTCTAAATCAGTAGAATTTGTCACTTTTAAGGTGCCATGAGCAAAAAAAGAAAATGGAGTTCCGTTATTTTACTCTTAGTTCTAGATTTATTTCAGTTTTGTTCTGGTTCTCGATTGGTTTACGAGAATTTGATATGTCCGAAATTTTATTGTGCCTCTATATAATATATTTTAATGCTAGATTTACAAAGTGCATAGTGCATAACATATATGCTATGCGCTGTATGAACAGCAATCGATATAACCATAGAGTCAACTTTTTATGTTATAAAATGTGTAACACGTTATACACTGTATAAACCCAGTATAATCTGTGCGAATACCTCTAAATCTAGTTATCAATTTTCCTGAAAAATCGAATTTTAAACATACCTAAGCTTTCTTCATATTGACAGCATTGTCTGTAATCACTGCTAACAATATTTGAGGGACTTATATGCCCTTTTTGCTCCTTTTTCTTAATTTAATTTAAAAATAGTGTTGTAATTCATTTTAGCCAATAAAGCAGATGCTGAATTTTATACAGTCAATATTGATGTTTCACCATCTTTCACGCTATTTTTAGCATTTCTAGATTTTTGTCAATCCCCTTTCCTTCTGGCAATATTCAAAGTGCAACACCACTCATTAAATTTATTTATCAACTTGGTTATATTATAAATCCTTTTAGTGTCAAAAAGGTTTTTTAGTTTCGATTTTTCACACATTTTGATAGTAAACAGACTAAAGAGGACTGCGACAAAAATGAAACATAAAATACTTCTCATTCCAAGCCGGCTCAACACGTGTAAATTGAATTTGGGAAATCACCGAATATTGTTACCCTCTGCCGAAAAACAAAATCACTAAGGAAACAGTACAATTACAAATTAAATTCTCTGCCGTTAGGCGACACAGCATGAAATGGAACGGCGGCACTAAAGACGTTGTTTGACTTCGATTTTATGCAAACATCTGCCGAATTAAGTTTAAAATTTTCGAAAATTATCGGAGAGAATTTTACAATAAACAACTAAAATTATCATTAGTACTGTAATGTGATCGCATTTCAATCCCTATAAGTCATCTAAAAAAAGTTCCCCTGAGTTTTTTTGGTTTCAGCTCAGAGATGCTCCAACCAAAACAGGTCGATAATACGGGGGGCCACGTAGGTCTCCTACTTGAGCTTCAATGGACCTGAACCATCTCTAAGGGTTTGAAACCGATACATGAGAGAAGAACAAAGGCAAAATGGATACAGCCAGCAGGATTCAGACTAGCCGACATACCTTGTCCGATCCGGATATATATGCAAGAAACATGAAAGCAAAGGAAATTGGCGACTGGTAAATGTTATAGGATTCTTTTTTTCATAAGGACTATGTGTCAGTAATGGGGCCAAGAAACGAGTTGATTGAGAAGTGAAAAGAGCCCCTAAAATTTTCATCTTCACATTTTGGTCCCCACTTTCCTACCACCGGTAGCCACTTTGTTTGTTAAGTAGGTGGATAAACTTCGAGGGGTGATTCTTTGAATAATTCAAATATGAAAAGTTTATATAAATATAGGTCCGACAATAATTCGTATTTAAGATACAGGATATCAAACTTTTTTAAAACCATTTTTTTATAAAAATCCTAATAATCATTTAGTTGATTTCGTTGAAATTTGACAGTATTACTTATGGTTATTGTTGTTATTCATGCGCCACTCACTTCTTAAAAGCTTTTATATTTTTTGCGCATTGAGCAGCTAAAAATACAAGTTAATATGAAAAAAATTCAAGAGGCAAAAAAGTTGTAGTGTTGGTTGCTGAATGCAAAAAATATATAAAAGCTTTTAAAAAGTCAGTGACGTATAAATAGCATAGATAATTCTGTCAAATTACAACAAAATAGGCTACAGCATTATTAAAATTTTTACGAAACGCAATTTTTTTAAAAGAAGTTTGACATTCTATATCGTAAACATGAAGCGTTCCCATCCTATGTTTAAATAAACTTTTCATTTCAAAATCACCCAGTCACCCCTTGAAGTTTGACCAAGTAGTTAACAAACGCCCAGTATCTCCTTCTGCCTATTTTATGTCTACATCTCTCTCAACAATTTCTTTTTCCGACAAATCATTTATGTGTAATTGTATGTGGTCTTTAACACGGAACTAAGATGGACTGAGATATAAAAAAGAAATAGATCCAAATTTGCGAGGAGAATGATAAAAATATGTGGAAGTTGAACTTGTCCGAAGATCTGTAAAATTTCAAAACTCTCATTCTTCATCCGTTTAAATATTAAAACAGCTTGCATAACCTCTTCCTAAAACACGACGATATTGACGTTTTAAACCGACTCTAGATGTATGTATTCCAAGAAATAAATATTTCCGTATACGACTAAAAAAATTGTTCAGTATATTCATTATTTGTCTCTACAATTCTCAAGAATTTGACTTGAAGCACAAAAAAATACCGGTCTTCTACTATCATTTCCATGTTTCTTTAATTTTCTTTAGTTTCTACCTCTTTCATTTCGTGCCTAAAACAGATGCCTCGGCAGTCTCTTCACCTCCATCTTATTCGTCAAAAATCCCTATTCATTTCGCTGCAAACTAAAAGATTTATTATCAAAGACAAGCGCCTTATAATTTATAAAAGACATACTCCAGGTCTGATGGGAAAGGACTGTTTTGGAAATTGTCTCGAATCGATCCAATTCGAAGCACTTTAAGGAAAAACGCTCCACATATCGTTGTTTGAATTTTTCATTACCTTGAGAGCAAAATCCGTTCCCCAACGCCAGGAAATGCTCCAAATTGGGCATTCTTTGATATTTATTCCATAAGGATATAACATTTTTGCTGTATAGTAAAACCTACAAAACTATTGAGTATCATTATTTATGAATCACATTTATCATTCAGCCATGTTGAGCAGCCATTTAAAATGGCTTAGCCGGGTAAAACCCTAGATAAAGTAAAAATATGAAGGAAATATGACCTGTGTGCATATAACACCATGACACGAAGACTTGAAAAGTAGGATAGCCATTTATAACGCTTAAAGAAAGCTCTCACCGTGGAGTGTGAGGTAATTTGCTTTTGAATATTCGGTAGGTAACCAAAACTGAACGAGATATCAGCAAGAGGAATTTAATACATCTCATCTCTCTCACATAAAAGAAAAAGTTATTTTTCGTGAAACCAATTTTGGTCCGGAATGGGATTCCGGACAAACAACTACAAGCCTGACGCGAATGTACAAATTTTCAAAGGGAGCATTTCTAAAACGCCGTTCCAATAATCTCTCCCCCATTTTGTCTATAGGGAAGCCAAAGATTTAATCTGGCCACTGGCTATGAAATTTGATCTTATTTTTCAAAGCTGTATACGTTATTTCATCACTTATCGCGGGTTTTATATTGCTCAAAGTTAGCCGAATGAAAAGCACGTAGTTTAGGTTACATTTGAGTTGGTTTTCTAATATCACGTACAGAATTTCAATCTCAAAATAATTCCGAAAACTTTAATTCGAATCTAAAGTTTGCTTTGTCAGGAACGACTCAGTGTAACCCAGATATTTTAAATTAATCTTCAAAATCGAACTTTCTTAATTAAAATATTTTAGATAATAATTTTGTTTGTCGGTATCACACTCAAACGATTTTGAAAAAAAATTAATTGAAAAACTTTGAAATTGGAATTTTTGCTTATTTTTCAAACCGGCATTAATATTTTTAATCCGAAGTTTGATTGAAACTCCAGAAATTAGCTCGATGATGAAATATCCTCCGGGATTGGTTTGCCTGGAACATGAATTCATACTTAGATATTAAAAAAGTTTCGCCCTTTTGGGGCCGTCGCAAAAGGTCTTGAAAGAGGTTTTTCAGCAGATAAATAAGCAACTACCATAATCTGAATAAGGCACACACATTAGACTCAACATAACAGAAATTCACCTTTCAACCCATCCTTTGGGCGGGAACAAATCTCCTTAAAGCCGAAAATCCCCAGGCGCTTTTCCGTAAGCTTAAAGGAATATTTGGAAATATTTTAGGGCAAACTTTTTGACAGCTGAAGTAATCAAGTTTATCAGTGGAATTGTGTCTACATCGAGAAAAAAATTTTAAAATTGGATCCCCGTCAATATTTGATAGGGCTTATTACCGAAACGAGTATGCACACAATCCAAGCTCCACTGCAGATGGAACAATAATGCCGAAAGCAATATCGAAATCCTTCCAATAGATTAACCAATCCCACTATCTTACGGGATGGGGTGGCCCATTATGAAACCATTCAAGCATAATTCAGGTCTCTTAAGGGCGAATTGATTTAAAGCCCGACCGTGTCCTGTTCCTGATTTCGATGTCATAACTCAAAACGAATCGGACGCTCAAATGGAATAGTAAATTTTAGGTTAACGACTTGGACTTCGGACGAAAAACTCCATGGAGCTGGATATAATGATGTTAAATCCCATTGATATTGGTGTGAGGTTCAGCTGAAATAGCGACGTGTCCGCAGCAGCTGCAAAACACAATAAAACCCTATAAATTTGGGATTACTGGCCACATTACCCTTTATACGAGGGAGATATCGGGTTGCAAGGGACAAAAGTCGAGACTTCAGAACAAATCGCCGACGATGAAGAGTAATTTTGAGTGGATTCGTATAAATTGTTATTGATTGCTTGGGATGACCCGGAGACCTGTTCGCACAACAACTCTTCTTTTAATGCTCAAAACAAAAAAATTGGCTCAAATTTGGAGTGTCCCAAAAATTTGATATTTTCCTCTGAAATATGGAATTTTTATTGTCTCGAAGATTCACATTCAAATTTCAAAAACAAACAACGAGACATCACAATTCAATTTATCTAAGCTTACAGAGCTAATCGGGATGGTGAATTTTAGGTGCTTTTAGGGTAATTGCTTCAATTATTCCTAAGATATTAAAATTTAAAACTTGAACCGTGGTAGCAAGTAAATATCTCGCATACTTCGGTTATTTTTCAGAAAATGAATGATGTGGATAATATATTGATCCTGGATAACTTAACTGACAATCTTAAAGGAGTCCTAATACAGTTGGAAATGCACTATTAGGCGCCTTCATTGTAGAGCATATTTTCAATATTAAAAAAATATATTCAAAACGGGTCGCATATCTCAGAACCTGACAGAGAAATTACAATCCAGTTGGTGTACAATTATAGCAGAGAACATACCGTGCTCGTAAAAAGTATTGCAATACGTTTATAATTTACATAAACCTGATAATTTTTAAAAATGCTTAAATACGTATAATTTTATTTAATCAAAAAAGTCATTTGGTACATTATTTTCGATGCTCAAATTTTTACCCCCATTCAACTACCCCTACTGACTTTTTATTTTCAAACGGAAAAGGACCCATTGTAGTATATCAAATGAAAGGTAATTCAATAAAGGATACAACGGTATACTCAGAATTAAAATTGGATCTACCATTTCCTTAAAAAATAAAATTATTAGATATACAATAATGTAACTCACCATTACATCAAATAAAATTGAAATTTCTACTATAAATATTCAAATTGAGCTCCAGTAACAATTTGGCAATGAATCAATCGTTCCTCGAACTCTTTTATGCAATTATCCAGTGTTGCTTCTGTTATTAATTCTATTTCTGTTTGAATTCTAAGGCGTAAATAATCTAAATTTTCTGGTCTATTTTGGTAAATGGAACCTTTTAAGTGACCTCACAAAAAAAGTCGAGGGGCGTAAGATCTGGAGATCGTGACGGCTATTCTATTGCGCCTCTTCTACCTATCCATCTCCTAACGAAAATCTCATCAAGATTCTCTCTTACTGTCGTAGTATAATGTGGTGGTGCAACATCTTGTTGGAACCAAGTATTATTCGCTACTTATTCCCGATTTTCTTCAAGACAAATTGCAGCGATTGATGGAACTATTTCCTTTTGCAAGAAATGCAGATATAATGCATTGTTTAAGGTCTCCCCAATGAAAAATGGAACGATATTGTATATGCAGAGTCTGTATCCAATGAAAATTGTCTGTAGACCAGTAGGAAGAATTGTATCGATGAATATAAAAAAATGTAAAAGAATTATGAAGACTACGATTTTGAGGCTGGTTGAATTTGCTTTAACATGTTAATTGGGCTTGTAACTTTCCTAGTTGCCGAGGTCCGGCCGCCAGTTCCCGATAAATGAGTCAATGGGGTCACAATAACCCTTTATCCCATATTAATATTGGAAGTTCACCGTTGAGATTCGGAAACTTTTCAAACTGGTATAATAATAGACATAAAGACACACTCACATGGAAACATTTTAATAGTTTTGGTCCTTCAAGGCAAAAAAAAAATTTTAAATAAATATTTTTTTTAATGTTTCCGAATAGAGGAAAACAAGTTTCTCAATTTCCCATAAATCTCTACCCATTTATACGAGCCAGTGGCTCTAAATTTTGATCGTTTCGGAAAAACTGGCACTACAATAAATTCCCGAGCATTGTCGGTAAAGTCGAACCTGATAAAACTTCCGAAATAGCCATACGGCCGTTGTGAACACATCAAACTTCATTTCCACGTCGGCGAAAACAAAAGCGTCCGCATTGTTTCGCTAAAAATGAACTAAGTTCCTTTCGTAATCCTGCAGGATAAAGCTTGACAAATGGCGTCAGTGTTTGAAGTGTTGTGTAGCCCGGCCAACATGGCCCAATCAGGGCTTTTGACCCATTAAACTGGCACAATAGAGATTAAGTTGTTTAAAAGCCATTCGCTCGGAAGTAATGCGGGGCCAGCCACAGCGATTTCGGGAATCGAAAATTATTTTTCGAGGTTTGAATTGGTGAATTTCGACGTTTTTCGGGCATTGACGATGACATATTGGACCTGAGCGACAATGCGAAGCCCTTACAACATGTTTTCCAGATCGTTGCAGCAATAAAACGAAATTTACACCCAATAATCTGGCTATATGAGGGTCAAAAAGTATCCGGCTTAAAATATTAACAGAGTTGCCTGGAAAGGTATTTATGAGGTGGTTGCACCTATAAATCATGTAGATACTCCCCAGATGCGGAAATCCGAAATCAGAATTTAAAATTCCATCATGTCCAATACGTTTTGGTGTCGGGAATTGTTGTTTCCATCCAACAGTGATGACGGCGTAAGTGAATAAAAATTTACTAATCTTCAGCATCCAACGCGAAGTCACTAAATTGACTACATGCACTCTAAAACCAATTAACGTGGAAGTAATCGTGGTTTGAATCACACATAAACCCCTGTAGGTTTATGGACGTTTCGGCAAACACGAGAAAGAGTCGTATTACCACTGGCTTTCATTTCTATATCCTCTCGGGGATTCAATACTTTTCGTTTGATCTTGGTCCGCAAGCCAAAAATCGATTAACTTTGTATCGGTCTCGATAGTTTGTATGCAGATTGCTTGTTTGGTTTTTGTATTTGTTTATACAGCGCTTGTAAACAGTATTGCAACACGTTTATAACTTTCATAAACCTGATATTAAAAAATAGCTTAAACACGTATAATTGTATTTTAAAAAGGCATTTAATTTTTTTCGATGTTCAAAATTGTTCATCAGTATCCAGCTACCCCTACTAACTTTTTAGTTCCTAATGCAAAGGTACCCATAGTAGTACATCAAATGTAAGGTGATTCTATAAAAGATACAACGATATACTCAGAAGAAAAATCGGATCTGCAGCTTCCCGTAAAAAAATACAAAAAAGTCCACTTCCTAAAAAATTAAAATTTGTAGTCTTTGTTCCTAGTTATTCAATCCATCCTTAGTTCACTTTTAAAGGGAGTGAAAAGATGACAATAAGACGTAGAAATTCCAAATCGTTTTCACCGTAGACAATTTTTTAGATACAAAATATTCGAGTTTCCATATAATTTATTAATAGTTGAATTTAGTTATTAGGCATCTACCAATGTTAGATTATCAAGCAAATAAGAATTAAATGAGAAGCTAAAAACTTAAATTTTAATATTTTTTTTGGTAGAGAGATCGAAAAAAAATACGAAGGGGTGATTCTCATATTTAATGAGAAATATCTAGATGGACCTATTGATAGAAGTGTAATTTGTCCGAATAATAAAAGAATTTCAACAAAGTGGAAGCATGAAAGTCGCTCCAAAATGTGGAAAATTTCGAAGGGCAACTGGGAGCGATAGAGCACTAGACGTGTTTTTATTCATCGATGAAAACCCCATGTAGGCTACTAGCAAACTTACCTGATAAATTTGATGTATCTGCAAAATCAGTAAGAAATCTTTTAAAACGAGAAAAATTTCGTCCATACAATTTTCCTTATCTAAGAATTGGCGTCTAAAGATTTTGACCGCAAGATAGAATTTTTCACATTATGCTACAGCGATGAGAGTATCTTGATAGAGTTTTCCCTAGGACGAAGATCGGTAGAAAAGGCGCAATGGAGTGGCCACCACGATGTCCAGGTCTTATGATCGTTGATTTTTTTTCTAGAGTTGCTTAAAAGCTTCTGTTTACAAAAATGGACTACAAAATTATTAGACTACAAGGGTTTACACAGAGGTAGGACTAATAGCAGTAGTAAAACTTGATAATTGTATAAATGAGTTCGAGTAACGACTGAACCATTACTAAATTGTTACTGGAGCCCCATTTCATTATACAGGGTGTCTGTAAAAGGTCTTTACAACGCTCTACCACAGATTTTTCAGATCAAAACAAGACGATTTAGCCATATTTAGTCTAGTCCAAAAGTTGATAATAACAGCGCTAGAGGGCGTCAAAGTTGAAAATTAAAAATCAATTTTTTAACATATTTTCCATACTGTACAACATAAAAACGTGAAAGTTGGTTTAGGGGAGTTTTTGAAGACGCCGAATTCATATCTGCTAATAAATTGCACTTACCTGGTAGAGAGCGCCACTTACGGCCCACCGCATGTATTAAATTGATTGAAACTTTTTTGCCTCCTGGTATAAATGATTTTCGAATACAGTAGTGTATTTGGTCATCGTTTATAAATAAAAAAGGTATACCTTGTTGATGTTGCTACGAGGAGCCGTTTACGAGATAAATGCATTTTAGTAATTCAGGTGTAAGATTTTAGATTAAACAACTTATTTACTACAAAAAGGTACTCTTGATAAGACCTTTAATAATTCGCAGTAGTTTTACAAGAAAACTTAATTACCAAATCATGAATACAAAGAAATAAGAATATCACAAAAACTGTTCAAAGAGTCCACCATTTGCACGTATACAAAGGTTTATACGCCAAAGAAAATTAAAATGTACTCTTTGCATAACTTCTTCGTCGTTTCTAATATTATTTATTGCATCTTGAATACGTTGCCACAGTTGTTCTTCGTTATCGACAGTTGTCATGTAAACCATGGACTTAAGGTGTCCCCATAAAAAATAGTCCATTGGATTTAAGTCCGGAGAACGTGGTGGCCATTTTACAGGGGCGTCATTACCTCTGCCTATCCATTTATTTGGGTACTGTTGATTTAAATGATTTCTAACATTTAGTGCAAAATGTGTCTCGAAAATTTAATTTTCAAATTAATTAAAATTATTGACAATACTTTTATTTAGATGTAAAAATGGACACAACTAATAAAAATTGTTCGTGTAAAAGCAAGTCGTTTACACTAAATACCTGACAAATACATTTCTGAAAGTCGTATTTTTATCTAAAGAATATTTACTAAACTTTTTTGTGCTAATTTTATAAACCTTTGTATACGTGCAAATGGTGGACTCTTTGAACAGTTTTTGTGATATTCTTATTTCTTTGTATTCATGATTTGGTAATTAAGTTTTCTTGTAAAACTACTGCGAATTATTAAAGGTCTTATCAAGAGTACCTTTTTGTAGTAAATAAGTTGTTTAATCTAAAATCTTACACCTGAATTACTAAAATGCATTTATCTCGTAAACGGCTCCTCGTAGCAACATCAACAAGGTATACCTTTTTTATTTATAAACGATGACCAAATACACTACTGTATTCGAAAATCATTTATACCAGGAGGCAAAAAAGTTTCAATCAATTTAATACATGCGGTGGGCCGTAAGTGGCGCTCTCTACCAGGTAAGTGCAATTTATTAGCAGATATGAATTCGGCGTCTTCAAAAACTCCCCTACACCAACTTTCACGTTTTTATGTTGTACAGTATGGAAAATATGTTAAAAAATTGATTTTTAATTTTCAACTTTGACGCCCTCTAGCGCTGTTATTATCAACTTTTGGACTAGACTAAATATGGCTAAATCGTCTTGTTTTGATCTGAAGAATCTGTGGTAGAGCGTTGTAAAGACCTTTTACAAACACCCTGTATATTGTAGGAATTTCAATTTTGTTTGATGTGATAAGGAGTTACATTATTTTGTATGTAATAATTTAATTTTTTAAGAAAACTATAGATCCAATTTTAGTTTTCAGTGTACCGTTGTGTCCTTCGCTGAATTATCTTTTATTTAATATACTACAATGGGTACCGTTTTATTTCAACACAAAAAGTTAATAGGGGTAGCTAGATAGGGGTAAAATTTTGAATACCGAAAATAATGTAGTAGGTGTCTTTTTTTAAGCAAAATTACACACGTAAGCATTTTTTAAATGTCCGATTTATGAAGAATATCAACGTGTAGCAATAACTTTCACAAACGCCGCAAAGAAAAATAGATCCTTATTGAATTCATAACCCAATAGAGAATTTAAGTCCATCAAGTGTTTAGGAGGGGTGTTAGGTCATAATAACAGCTTAAAATTATCTCCGGAAGTTGAGAATCTGATCTTGCTTCATTAAAATTAAACATTATTCACAATAGGGAGATTTAAAGGCTTCTAAACGGTCTTCTAATCCTGGTTTTAGTGGACCTTGTGAGATTTTCGTATTGATTAGAATTTCCTTGCAATTGTTGCTATACAACCACAAATTCAAGGGTCAGTACAGGGATTTCGCAAACCGCGAGAGATATCGGAGGAATCGAATGTGCATTTTAAATATTTTATAATCTAGAAATTTATTATCTAAAAATGTTCAAGTAAGGGAATTTTTCAAACGACTGAAATTTAGATCTTCTCAGAACATCTACGATACATATTTTATATGAAGACAATGCTTTTTCTACTTTACTTGTAAATTGAACTTGATTTGCAGAAATTTACATCTTCGTTTTTTTATTTTTTGCATTTACTTCACCAATGAAATTCATACCCAGATTGACCATTGCACCCACAACAAGTAAAGGAAGCTCCTTATAGAAGATCGTACAAAGAGGGATTAGCTCGAACACTACTTGAAAATATCCAACAACAATAAAAGCTACACGAAAAATAAACGTTGAAGGACATTTGCGCATCACTTTCGCATTTCAAAGTATGAGAATAATATTTAAAATTTAAAAGCCCAACGGTCTTCAACCCTTAAGTCGATACTTGCTCCCATGTTAAGGAAAAGCTATATTTTTTATTCCTTTCTTTGAATTGTATGAGCAGAAAATGAGGGTTTATCAAGTTTCATCTTAATGCGCTGTAGGGTATATAAAAAATGTATTCCAAAGAGGCCCCATGCGCAAAGAGCCGTAGAGCTTAAAAGGCCTTTGAACGCAAAGGAAATATACCTACTTACTAATTTTATTGGTAGAGTTTCTAGTTGAAATTCGTAAGCATTTGTAAAAGATCGTGAAAACTAACTATTACATTCCACCGACGCAAGTTTAAGGAAAAAATGATTGACGCAAGCCTCACCCTCTAATATTTTTAGTCCTTTTGCTGCAAGAATTTCCTCAAAATTTGACATTCTCAAAGAGCCCATATGACTCTGTAATCTAATGTAATGATTCCAAAAATGATTAGTAGGATTTGAAGGCACTTTTTGAAATAGAGCCATCTTCCACACTTTCACCACATTCTAAGAAACCCCTAAACCCCATCGATTTTCATCAGCAGTGTGCTCAGGTAGAAATTTCCTCCTTTTATTAAACTAATACCATGAATCTTCATAATTGGAATTGTTGATGAGGCGGTTGGCGTATACTCCGATATACTCGCTCCAAGTATTTATACCAGGAAAGGGAGGACCTTATTTAATTTCAAGCCTGCCATATTATCTGTCTCGGGAGATATCGAGCTAAACTGGAGACCTAAGCATGCAGGAGCACTCCAGTTCAAAGGCTTTTATGGCTTTTCTTAATCAGAGGCTTCCACCAGCTCTGTTCATTAGAGCTTTTACATTTTAAAATATTCAGTGATGTGTTTGGTTTCAAACAAACTGAACAATACCTTAATAAAACAGCGAATATGCATTGCAAACTAGGCTCTGGAAATTTCTGCTCTGGTAGCTGGAACGGTTGATAATAAATTTGTTTATTTTCGACGCATCCTCACTCACTCGGTGCAGTTGTAACTAATAAATTGGTTTGGAATTTTGGGATGCCGAGAACGTAATAAATAACGCACTTTTAAAATGGCGTTTCCGAAAAAATAAGCTCGAATGGATACCAGGCTTTTCTTTAAACGTAGGCATGGAAAGATAAAAGAAAACTCTTCTCAAATTGCATGTCTGATTAAAGCTCCTTTCTATAACGGAAAATTATTCAAAGTACTTATATTCGGAGCTGTTTACCGACTTTGTCATTCAGATGATCCCTCGGCACCTGAATTTTTTATCGGCTCCTTTCCTGAATATTAACGACTTTCCAATCTACATAAATTTCGACGATTCTCCACAAATAAAATCAGTATATTATCTCGGGATCTCTTAAACTAATTATTAATTATCGCGCATTCTCTTTTTAGCCGAGACTCATCACATCATTACAACATTTTAACAAATATTACATTCCAAAATAAGCAATGATTAAAGGTACGCAATTAATGTAAAATACAAAGGTTCTCTTCCCGACTTTTGAGCTGAATAGGCAATTTAAAACTTTCAGGCAAATACTATAGTTTTCCAGCTACACGAGCGTTATGCGCTATGGCTCTAAAAGTTTATTATGCAAGCTAGGGTTGATTAAAACTTAAATGCAATAATCAAGTGTTACATCCCCGGAAGCTCTTACAGAAAATGTAGTAATTAAATGTGTTAGAACTGATTTAAATTTGATGCCATAGGGTCGACGATGTTTGCCAGGAAAGTATGTATTTCTTCCCTTCATTACCTTTAAGTTTGCCACGTATAAGAAATAAACTTTGGCCTCGGATAAAAACGATGGGAAAGCGAAAACTCTATTTTTTTAAGTAAGGCTATCTATATTAAACTTGTTCTGTGGGAAAGCTACAATTTCTCACAGCATGATCTTATTTTATCTCTCAAACCTCTTTCCGAGATGTTGGAATGTGTATGGAGTGCCTCACACAACCAATAGGAGTGCGGAGCGTAAATCCCAAAAAATAAAAGAAATAATCCGCCTTAAACGTATAGAACTTATTTATGATATTCCCAGTCACCAACTCTTTATCTGAATCTTAGCTCTATCACAACGGGGAATATTATTATCTACTTAGCCCCAATTAACTGGCAAAGTTTAGCAACTCCAACAGCAGCCTTTCTTGCTCTGGTCTCAGCTGAAATCTTGGAAGAGCTTTCTACTATAAATCTCAATTTTACCCCAATAATCTGGGCCAAATTTATGTCCGAATAGCTTTAAAAACCCCCTGGAGTCACTCAAAAGTGCAGAAATACCGACTTTAAAATAGCAACATCAAACTTCGCAGCGACATTCAAACGTATATCTCGTATCAGAGAAAAAGGATCAATGAGTAGCAATCTGAAAAAAAATGTGCTTTTCTAAGCTAAAACGGAAATTTATTGTCTTAGCTTATTTATCGACATGTATTACAATATTGCTGCGGTAGTAAATTTTCCACTTTTTCACTTTGTAGAACAAGGAAAATATTCTCGTCCCTTAATACTCGATTTTTTTAAACGAGACGCCCAAATTTCCTGAGCCCTTTCAACCATTTACGAATGCATTGTCCTAGATCTATCTGATTCTGTACCTGAGATAGTCGAGGGTTTATCGAGATCAGTAGCTTAAACCAAGGTTTCGATCGTTCTGGGGTTTAAGACAATTATTTTAAGTGAGTCACGCAGTATATTTTTTTCTTTTTTATTGCACTACTCGAAAGAAACAGTCAAACTTTTAATTTTTCGTCTGACCAGAAAAAGCAAATTTTTTAGATCTTCGAGCAGCTCATCGGATTTGAAGAGAACGATCACACTCCACTAAAAAAGTGGTCGTCAAAAATTCTGAAAAATTTGAAAATTATTTTCTTGAATATATCTGTAATTTATACTCTTGCGGTCAGTTTTTCACCGTAGCGAATAGCTCGTTCATTCCTGTTCCACCTTCCACTATCCCTAAAAACTCTTCTTCAATTTTAGAAATGCAATGAAATCACAACAATTCTTTTCAGAAGGTTCCAATATACCAATTTCCTGATGCATGGCAAACACAATTTTTAAATCGTTTTTCACCCCGCAACAACAACTTCGAAACAAAAGTTCTGCTGCAGTAAAATACTTCTCAATTAGGAAATTAATACCCAGGCACTGCAATTAAAAACTAATAACTCATCCAAAGTTCTGGATAACATTGTTTAACAAGGTCGGGTCAGTTTCGAACGTTTTCCAGGCACTAAGCCGAGTTTTAAGGACTATAACAAGCCTTTTTTCGTGGAATTATTGTGGTGGTTTGTTAAAAATTTTCCGGATTAGGGTTAAATGTTTCGGATAAAATAACTGAACAATTTAATAGCTAAAATTGTAAAAATGTGTCAGTGATCAAAGCTTTTTGAAAAAAGGGCGAAGCAGCCAACTACTCTAGCCTATCGAATTCCCTGTAAACCTGTTTTCGACGGATTAAACGGAACGCTGCAATCAAAATCCCCTTATGTCCACCACAACTCCATGATCAATCCTGCTATAGATTTGATCTTTTATTGGAATTGAAGCAAATCGAAAGCGATCTAGTTAATATGTTTTTTTTATCTTCTAGGAAATGTTTCCGTTAATTCAATTCTGCGAAGTTTCCGACAGCGAGAATCTCCTCTGTTACGTTTGATACTTTGGTTTATAAATTTACAGTCGAAGCTTTTGATCTTATTCTCGGAGCAATTTTCAGTGTTTCCAGGACATTTACCACTGCCGCATTAAATCGTTGTAAAGTATACAAGTAGCACATCGAAATATTGCTTGTTCAGTAAACTTCCTAGTTCATTTAGTTCGTTTACAGTTTACTGCTGCTTGTTTACAAAAATACGCGTCTTCAGACAAAGCAAACAAACCTATATCTCCGCCGATCCGATCAAATAGAAACCTTTGAGCGATCGACATAAACTATCCTTTTTAATAAATTTGTCTCTTTACAAAATAGAAGAAGACTCTTAAAATGCTAATAACCCCAATCCCGGGAGCGAGGGAGACGTAGGTCTGCCCTATGAAGAAATAAACATGGCCATGGCAATAAATACCAGTTAGGACCGAAAAAAGTGCCTAGAAAGGAGACCTAAAGGTAAGGAAAATGGGCGGAAGAGAAGAAATAATCGTTGAAGACTTCTTGTAACTTCGAAGGGACACGACTTACCCTTAAAGATTCATGACAACGTTTGCCGCGATTATAATTTAACCGACATAAAATGACCTTTTCCTGATGGGATTACAAATAATGTCTCTTAACAATGAACCGAGATTTTTATTGTAATGAGCAGAGGGTGGAGAACGAGACAAAAGAAACTGTTAGCGGTAGAAGTTTCCCCGAGAAATAAATGAAAAGAAAAATAGAGTGGGATTCTTTGGGTCGTTTATCCTGGCAAAAAGATAAAATCGATAGCAAAACTGCGCATCAAATCGTGTTGAACATAATAGGATTTTGATTATAGCGATCCCTTTATTGCTGCGTTTCCAGTTTATTTATCAGTTAGAGGGGTTTAATAAGTCCCAGTTAATAAGCCCCGTTTTTTGAATTGATAGAGGTATGTTTTGCGAAGCAAAAGTTCTGAAACTGTAAGTCCTAAGTCTGCTTCGTGGTACATAAATGCGTATAAGCGTTAAATGAATTAAAAATCAAGTAAAACAAACACATTTCGTTAATGTACATATACGAGTAAAAGTACACTCCATTGTTTTTTCATGCCACAGACGGCGGCACCATATTTTGGTTGAAATTTTTATTTAATAGAAAATTTCAAAAGATTTTAGTCGTCATTCGACCAAGAAAACTTTAAAATTTTACGAGCATTTTTTAGAATTTCTGGACAAAGTCAGGAATTTTCGTCAATAGAATCGAACATCGGACTCCAGGTGAGGGTTCTAGCAAATGACCACTTCCAACCAACTGGCACGCAAAATTGGCTTTTATGTACGTTTCTCCGCTTTAACTTTACTCTGTCGACGACAAACCAAAGACGCTAAAAAATTAGATTGTTTGTTTTGACTATGGAGTTTAAAATATATTGGCATTTCATTTCGCTTGTGAGAGATGGAATTACCATCCTCGAGGTCCTATATCCAGATTGCTTCTCTTTTTTTGCGTAGTTTCCAGTTTCCTTCAGCCATTCAGCAATATTGAATCCCCGAAACATTGAAGTCGGGAATTTCAGCTCATATCTTTTCATCACTAATTCGCAATTTCGTTTTCAATTTTCCGAGTGTTTGGATCAAAAAGCTGCCAAAAGCTTGTAGTTTCCCTATATCGACATGGTCCAAAATTAAAGGATAACAATAAGAAGGACATTATTTTGAAACATGTTTTGCGTCGAAAAGACCGTAGTCCGCCTAAAATTGGATTAAGTTGTGAGAACGAAAATGCTTTATACATATCTAAGTGCGGTCCTTTGAATTATAGACTCTGTAGAGTGGAAGTGACAAAATTTCTTCAACGTCTCTGGGTTGAATTGATTTAGAGTCAGTTCATGCCTTTCTATTGTATTACTCTGAGTTTGTGGTTCTTCACTTGCGATTTTCCAAACAAATTGAATTGACGTTACATATGAATTTAAAAACTCCGTTCCCGTGTCGCTCTGAATTTTCTGTAAATTTGAGAAAAGGAAAATTATAAGATTTTGAGTCCATTACTTGAAAATTTTCTTTAGAGTTTGTTCAACTTCACGCTTTCGAAAGTTATAGTAAATTACAATAAAAGCCTGATACCCTTGGAAAGTTGAAAAATCAATTTTTCAGAACGCACTGAGTTGCTCATATATCCCAAAAAATGGCAGGAAATGAAAAAATCACGCCATCATAAGGATGCACTCTTTTCATTAAAACATGATCCTCTGAAAATCATAAACGAGAATTTGACTTCAGAATCACTTCAATAAGTTGGTTCATTAAGCAACAGGATGATCTCTCAATGGCTTTGCCTATTATTACCTTTAAAAGAAAATTCGAATGTGTTGTGGGTTATTTTTAAGTGAAATACGTCTATTTGAAATTCTTCTAATTTCTCACGTAATAGTTAATGTTTAAGATATTAATCTGCTAAATGACTCTGTTTAATATTCAGAATATGCCCTGCTCTTTCCTAAAATAAACTCCATTCGTTATTTTAGCATTTCTTCCTAGTTACGTGACAGAGATAACAATATACTAGTTTTCAATTAAGTCGTCCGCCTCAGTATTTTTTCTTTCCCATTGTGGCCCATTTCGTCCATGCCTGGAAATATAAATCTTGCTCGCTTTTATCACATAAAATATTAACGGCGTGTTCCTGTGAAGAACGAAAAAACGAAACGTTTCGTTTCGTGGTTATAATCAATTTGCCTCTGCCCTGGCATATTTAAATCCCTGATTGTGTTTTTTCATTCGTATATACAGTTCCTCTTTAGGACCTTCTTTGTGATCGCAGAGATTTATTTTGCTTCGTTAAAGAACGGAATAATGAAGAGAAATAGGGAAATTAAGCGATTTACATACAAATTCGTCCGAACCCAGTAAGGTCTACTATAAATTCTGAGACCATATGAAATATTTCCTTTAAATTGGCGATTTCCTTGAGACGCTAAATTAAGGTGGAATAGCTTATTTTAATTTACGAAATTGTGATTAATCACCTGCCAGAGCCATTGAATATCAGGCGGGATTTTGAAGAGGAAAGCCAAATTACCTTTATTATAATTTTATTATGAACCCCCGAGAGATTGAATTAAATTTATATTGCGGTCATTGCTCTTCAAGACAGAAATCATAATTGACAATGAGAAAATAATAGCAAAATCTCCAGGGGTTGGCACTAGCCGGGACAGTAATATGAAATCAGAGTAACGCCGACATTCTGACCCACCAGGATAGAAATCGGCTTTGTGTCTGGTATATTGGAGTGGGCCTTCATTCAAACATTTTCAATAACAACCACCGCAAAAACGAGTGATGTCAGAACGGGATTTAATAGAAATCGGGAAAGTGTCAGGCATTGATACAGGAAACTAATAAAACATTTTGTTTTAATATAGATCGACTTTCTTAACTTCTGTAACAAATGGCGAGACTTAAACGTATTCAGAAAAGGCCTCCTAATACGCCTCTATATCAAACCGAAACAATTCAGAAGAATTATTGGGATAATAAAATCACGAGGAAACAAAAAAGGGATTACACAAAATTGTACAAAACCCCACTTCAGGACACCCTTTCTGGAAATAATGCTTATTTTTCCACTCTAAGGGCTTTCCGGTCGTTTGCACTCAGAATATCAATTATGTAGATATATGCGGAACAACTTAACTTTGGATTAAGCTGATAATAAAAATCCCAAATGAGGATACGCAACGAGATTTCCTATTATCCTGAAAGATGATATATCTATGTATCCGCTGTTTAAACTGATTAAGCATTGCAGCTCATTTCAATATTGGATTTCAGTTTAAATGAAATATTCCGATGTGTCTCCGAAATATATATTCGAAAGAGTTATTGAGGCAATAGATTTCGGGAAATGAGAAAAGAAAAAAGTATAAAATGTTCGAGGCATCCATCTCCGGCCGAATATTAACACTCTTTTCATCACAAGTTACTCGTTTTTTCGCTCCGAGAGCTCTTTAAAGCATTTCCGCCCATTTTTACAAGGAGAATACCAATTTACTTTATTAAATATCATTATGCCATAACAATGGCTTAACTTCTGAGCATTTATCATTCAAGATAAGAGAGGCACTCGGGCTCAGATTAAGTGATTCTTTAAAATGTTTTAGTTCATAAGCGCGAGCGGCCTTTGTTAGTTACTGTTATCGGCAGAGCACAATCTAACATTTTAATTTTTAACATAAATAACCCTTTTATTTCTCAACGTAATGTTGTCTTCTATTTATGCCCAGAAAATGACTGAAATTATTTCGCAAACTGCGTAATTTATTAGTACAATAGAAAGTCAGGGTTCGAGGCGTTTCCTCGGCTTTCAAGAGCAAACTTTGCCAAAGATCCTAATTTGTGTTGCCAATTTATATAAAGTTTTGACTTGTTTGTTTATCTACATACACGGCCTAACAAAGAAGGCCGCAGGCAATTCAGGGGCACTGCCTGTGCTAGAATTTACCTAAGTTGGGAATATCGCCTCAAGGGTACGTTTTAGTAGGAGTTTCTTACCACTTACCGTACCACACACACACATATATATATATGTATATTAATGAACTTGATTCAAAAAAGCAAGCTTGGCATCTGATTTTTCGAACAATAATAAATTAACTTTGAGGAAATTTGCTTATATCGTGCTACAAAAAGGTAGGCAAAATATATCACGCATCGAAGAACATTAAAGAAACTTACTTTAGATCAGTCGAACACTCTGGTTGTTCCCGTCAGGAATTAAAAAAAATCAGTCGGGTGTTCCTCCCATTTTAAATTTATGCCACTTCGGTTCAGAAATTTAGAAAATTCCAAAACTTGCCTGTAGAAACTTTCAACTCTCCCAAGTTAAGAGTCAAAATTGTCTCAAAATTTAAGTTTACGTGGGAACGGTTCTGTTTAGTTAAAACTAATTGAAGATTGAGCAAATTTATCGATGCACTTGCACAATATATTGTGGACACACGAGATGCGACGACGTCTGCATTCTTGACAAAGTACTGAATTACCACAACAACTCATTTAACAAACGAACTGATATAGAAGACCCTAATAGCATATGCCCCAATCTCACAAATCAGTAGCGGCACGACCATCAAGGAGGCAGAATACCACATATACCAATTCATTAGACTGATGATCACAGCAAAGGGAAGAAGCACGAAAATTTTATCTGTAGCAGTGACAGATACTCGTCTCACAAGCGCAATGAGGAAGATATTGAAGAAGAACCTTAATATACAAAATAAGTTTTTTTTTTTAATATAAATGCTAATATCTTGAAAATTATGCCGGCAATGAAAAAATCCAAACACATGTCCACCATAATATTATGGGGGAGGATTGTTGAGTGTATGATGATCTCGCTACCCTCTACAAAATGCACCTCAGCCACTCCAAGTCATCTCTTTAATAGCACTGGCATGGTTGAAATACGCTGACTTTCAAAAAAACCGCAACACCAAGAAGAACGCATTGTATGTATTTGAACTTTTGGTATGATTTTAGACTTGTAAAGAAAAAAAATGATAAAAATTTCAAGTTCGTATTTTAATGCGATATGAAGTTTTTCTTTACTTTTTTATCTGTGACGATCGTTCTTTTTGCAAATTTTTTTACAGGCGGATAGCGATAAAGGTATTATTGTCAGTACCATATTGAATGTGTGGTAGTGCAAAATATCTCGTGTACGCCAAAATGCAGTTTATCGGCAGTTAACTCCCTTTGAAAGGAGAAGAATTGTTGGTGTGCATGAGGCACCTTTCCGCGAAAATGCACGTAGATTGGATCGAAACGCATCAACAGTGCTAAGAGCTGGGAGAGATTGGTCTAACGAAGGGTCAGTAAATCGATATCGTGGTAGCGGCCTTCCAAGAATGACGCGAAGACCGGCGACTTCATCGTTCAGCGACAGGCGCCCCGTTTGAAACAATTCCGTCTCTTGGTGCTAACTGAGTAGCCACCCTAAATCGAAGGGTCTCCCTTAGTACGAAGTATCACAGAATTCGAAGTTTTGAGCTAAATTCATATCGTCCTATGCGTCGGCTTCCATTATCACGAAACCACAGGGTGGCCCGACTGGAGTGGTGTCGTCTGAGAGTGCAATGGGTGGATGAGTGGAGAAGAATCGTGTTCAGTGATGAGAGCCGATTTTGTTTATGGCGATCTGATGGACGGTTACGTGTTAGAAGGCGCAGAGGAGAGCGATTAAATTTGGACTTTTTGGAAAGGCGTCATTCTGGTTTAACACCAGGTGTCATGATTTGAGGTACCATCCAGTATGGTAGTCGGTCTTCTCTTGTTTTCATTTATGATAGATTAAATACTCAGAGATACATTAATAGTGTCTTAGAACCGGTTCTTGTACCATACAGGCACGACCATCCTGGAAGCACATTTCAACAGGATAATGCGCGACCACATGTAGCCAACAATACTTTGAGGTATTTGGAAGATGAAAATTTGGATACTTTGCCTTGCCAGCTCGGTCTCCGGATTTATCCCCAATAGAGCATGTATGGGATATAATGGGTCGGAGACTTCAACGTTTAGCTCGCCCTTCAGAGACCATAGATGAACTCCGTGAGCAAGTGCAAATTGCCTGGGATACAATACCAAAGGAAAATATTGACAATTTAATTTTAAGCATGCCACGTCGCTTACAGGAATGTATTAATTTAAGAGGAGATACCACCCACCCATTATTAAATTATTATTAAATTTTTTCACTTATTCACAATAATTTTCTTTTGATATTTTGATCGTTTTTATCTATTACCCGACCCAACGTAATGCCAGAATTTCAAACGTGTACGATGTGTTCTTCTTGGTGTTGCGGTTTTTTTGAAAGTCAGTGTATATCATGGGAAGGCATTTTCGATAAGCTTTTCAATGGTATCAAAGTTTCTAGAATTCCACCCTCAAACGTATCCGATACTGCTTAACTTGCAAAATACATGAGTAACGTACTTAGACATTGAATTAAACGAGTTTAAATCTGGAAGAAGTAGTAGAACTGATAATGTATTCAAAGTTTTATTATAACTAAATCAAAGCATAAGGTTTGCCACTCAATATTAATATTTTTTTATAATAAGAGTTTGTTATTTTCCATATAAGGATACAATAGATTTACACATTTTTACCACACTTTGACAAAAGTTTCTTTAGGAATTTCACGATGCTCATTAATAATTCGCTGTCTTAACTCTTCAATTCTGTGTGGTTTGATTTTCCGACCGTACAGATTTTAAGTACCTCCAATCCATTAAATCCGAGGGTGTGAGATTCGGACATCTAGGGGGCCATTCCATGGCTTCTCTCCTTCCAACCCATATTGCGGGGTAATTGTTATCCAACACTGCGTATGGCATAAAACAAAACGTGGCGGAGCCCCCTCCTATTGAGATCTGAGTAAATTTTCGACTAGTTCTAATTCGCTACTTCAGTCTTGCTTATTCTTTAGCTTATGGCTTATAAATAGTCCAATAGCATTTTCTAAAAGTTCACTATCGATTTTACCATTCAAATTATTGTCAATAAACAAAGGTCTTATGATAGCATCTCCACGGATCCCTGCTCAAACATTCATTTTTTGTGAATATTGACTGCTTTCTTCTCTCATAACGCGAGGGTTTGAATCACTTTAGATTCTATGATTGTACCTGTTGCTCTCAATAGGCTCAATGAGCAGAGTTGAATGGACTCTTACCATTAAAGTAAAATGTACACTTATCACTGAAGGAATGTTTTAACAATAGTTCGGAGCTGGTTGGTAATCAAAGCTTGTATCATCTTGCAATATTCAATTCGTCGGTTCGAATCACCTTCATTCAATTCCTGATGAAATTCAATTCTGCATGGATGAAATTTGTGCACCTTTAGAACTTTTCGGAATGATGCTGGTGATAGTCCAGTCAAAAAATATACTTGACGAACAGACAAGTGGTGGATCTTGGGCAAGTTGTCCGAGTACTTCGATTTGAATAAGCTCATCTAATATACAGGGTGTTAATTAGGTGCGTGAAGATATTTCAAGGAATGAATTTCTGACCGATTCCAATACAAAAAGTTCCTATTAACATATGCTCGCAACGGGTCCGTTTAAGAAATACAGAGTGTTTAAATTTAAATTTGGTTTTTTGTAAATATTTTTGGACACAGATAAGTCAATAAGACGAAATATAATATTCGCGGGTTTTTTATAATGCAAAACCCAAACGTTATCTTAGTTTTTTGATTAGTGATAGAAGGCACTACGTAGAGGATTTCATCACATTTAAATTAATCGCAACTTTTTTGCACCACACTGTAGGTCACTTTTGTGTTAAGGGCATTATTGTACATTTAGTTTGAATAAAAAAAAGTACTCTTGGAGAATATCTATTGAATTTCATCCAATTGACTCATCTGTGTCCAAAAATATTCACAGAAAATCAAATTAAAATTAAAATTTAAACACTCTGTATCTCTTAAACGGGGCCGTTGCGATCATACGTTAATAGGAACTTTTTGTATTAGAATCGGTCAGAGATTTATCTCCTGAAATATCTGCATGTACTTAATTAACACCCTGTATATCTTAAGTTGATTCCTTTTTTTATTCGGCACGGAACTGGTTTTGTCAAATTTCTGTATTAATTTCCTAACGGAGAAAGGATTGATGTTCGTTCCAGGATTTTGCTGGTGAAATATTTCTGTGGTTGCTAAAAGACAACGTTCCTCAGCACCATAAATAAGCACGATTTCAACCCGTTCTGCAATTGAATAAAGCATCGATTGAAAATTTGCGAGAAGCAGCACGAAGTGGAACTCAGATAATAAACAGAATATGACGATTCACTGGACAGGAAAACATTCATATGTACCCATAAAAGGAAAATACCTCATTTTTTACATTTAACATTATTATTAATTCTTTGATAACAATGTGCATCCGGAACGTGAATATTGTTTTTTCGCTTGTATGGAAAATAACGATCACATACCTTAAAAAATGTTTAATATTGAGCAGCAAATCTTACGCTCAGATTTAATTACAATAAAACTTTGAATTCGTTATCAATTCTACTACTCATTCCTGATCAAAAACCATTTAATGCTACGTCAAGTCGTTTTACTCATGAATTTTACATTTTGTTGATTATCGAACGAACCTTTAAAGACGGTATTTCAGAAACTTTGGTAGCATTAAAAAGCTTTCCGACCATATGCCACCACCACGCCTCTGCTATTAAAAAAAATGACTTAGTGTGGCTGCGCTACCTTAGGCAGAATGCAGTAGGTTCATCACACCCTCAATCATTTTCTACCATCATATTATGGTAGATGTGTTTTTGGATTTTTTCATTGCCAGCATGATTTCCAAAATATCGGTTTTTATGTTTTTAAAAAACTCACCCTCTGTACAATCAATGGGGTCACGGTCATGTCAAACGTTGTAACAGTCACATTCATCATATTAGCGCTCGTGATCAAGTCAGGGTGAAAACATACAAAATAGACGTTCCAATATCCAGAGATCTACCCGTGATCGGTAATTACTAGATTTATTAAAAAATTGCAAAAAAAAATTTTTCTAAGTTTTTATTTGATCCAACTCACCAGAGGAAAATTAGTAATATATTAAACTCTGAGTTTACGCTAGGTAAACCCCACCAGCAATCAATCATTGTTCGCGTTTTGAATAACAAAGTTTTCAATGTCACTTTGAATTTCCCTGTTTAAACAAACATAAGAATGGACGAATTAAGACTAAATTAAAGCCATCCAGCGACTTTGAGGAAATTTTGTCACGTTCACGCTACAGAGACTATAATGCACAGGACCGCACTTAAATATGCACAAAGCATTGCCATTCTCACAGTTTAATCTAATTTTAGGCGGACTGTGGTCTTTGCCAGGCAAAACATGTTTCGGCATAATGTCTTTATTATTGTTATCCTTTAATTCCGGACCACAGAGAAATAGGGAAAATGCAGGATTTTGGCAGCTTTTTGCTCAAAACGCACGGAAAATTGAAAACGAAATTGCGAATTAGTTATGACAAGATATGAGCTAAAATTTCGTAATTCAATTTTGAGATTTCAATTTTGCTCAATGGCCGAAAGAAACTGGAAACCACGAAGAACAGCAGAATCAATCTGGATAAACGAAAAAGAGGGGAACCGAAACTTACCGCCAATGCACCGTACAACCCCACAGCAAAAGTAAGAAATCTAATTTTTTTAACATCTCCTGTCTGATGTCGATGAAGTGATGTTAAAGGAGAGAAACGTATATAAAATCCAATTTTTCGTATCAGATGATGCAAAGAAATTTGCAAAATTAAAACCAAATTGCTTTAGGAGAGATTGGTTCAGGAAATGGAATCAAAGAGAATGATAAGCCACAATCAATATGGTTTCATCAGAATTCAGTTAGGAGGATTCATCAATACACAAAAGGAATTTACAGGAAGGCACAAAGGAATTTTGTACCGCGATTATTGACACATACATATAACGTAATTAGTTAATATAAACAACGATACAAAATAAATTTGTATAAGAAATCAAAAACGTACTTCGGCATTACACTTTGTGAGAAAGGGCTGTCATCATTTGGTCATCAAATTGGTTTATATTTATTGTGCAGGCATAATTTGGGTAAGTTTAGCATTAAATGCACTGTGAAATAGCTGCCATAGAAATTCCCAATCTGAATATCTTGTTTTGTTTCTTGTTTGACTTTGATAAATTCACAAAATGGTTCTATGGTTTGTTGCAGAGTATTCGGCATAGCCCTCAGTCAGTTGTTAAATGCAGAAATTTCACGTGTATTTTTTTGCTCTTTATAAATTATTCGTAGAATTTTCAAATCTCTTTATTAGATTTTTCGGGAGGATTTTTAGTTCAGGTCACTTCATCTTGGTTCAAAGTCCTGATTGGTCAAAAAACGAGAAATACCTCTTGCCTGGATGATATACTGATTAATTCTGGTATTTACCATATCACTACCGTGTGAGAACCGGACCTCCCGATCATTGTCTACGTCGCGAAAAGGTGAGATTTCAGGTCATCCACTTTACCACGCTACAAGGGAACATCGTTTTGGTTGAATCCACTTTTCATAATGAAACTGTAAAACAATTTCCTAAGAGACACATGAAACAACATTTAATCAGGCTTCTGAAACATCGAAACAAGGAATCGGAAATGATGCAAGTTTGAAATTTTCATCGTCGTCAGAGTTGGGGGAAATGCGGAATCTTTAATCACCCTCAAAGTCGACGGGTCCAAATTTGCATTAAAGAGTAAGCATAACAGCGCCGCACTGCATTTCCGACGCCCTTTAAAGATGCATCCATTTCGAACTAGATCACGTTCAAATTGAATACGGAATGAGGGATTTCCATAATCTGAAGCTTTGTGATACCAACCGCAACTCGCTCCAACCGGAAAAATCATAGATTGCCAAATGTTAATTTCAAATGAGAGAGTCTGAGGATAGTCAAAAAACAGTCGAAACTCCGCAGCTATTTGGGGTGTGCACCTAGGAAAATTTATAAGATAATCAATCACTCGATAAAAGGTCCCTCGTTCGTTTAATAGATTCGATTCAAAATTTATCTATGTTTGATATAAACCGCTCTGTCATCTTTTGTTCTAAGGAAAACGACTTATATTGTAATATTGATAGATGGAGTCTGGATAGAAGTTGTGATAAATGGCTGGATGTCCCCAGCAAAATTCTATCTAACGTGCCCATACTCGGATGATAAATTTCCAAAGGTGGGAACGGAAAGGCCCTTCCCGGATTAGATTTTCATTTTTGTATCAAATTTGATTTATTTTTTCGTTCGGCGGAGGAAAATTGTTAAGCTCGATTTTGAAATATTATGTCTAACCTTTCATCTGGCATCTTCTGAATTTAAATGAACATTTTATTTCAATCGATATAAGTCACATTTACCAACCAAATAAAATCACTAGTCGAGGACAAATAATTTCCACACAAAACCCCAAAGTGGCGATACATAATCCGTACAAATAGAAATAGAACATTGCAGATATATGCTGAAAGGTAAGGACATTTTCATCCACATAAAGTTTCTCATTGTTGCCTGGAACAGTCGCCCTAACCCCCATCTGCAAGACTTTTAAAGTGACTTCTTTCACCTTTTGGTGAAATATTGATCTCTTCTTTATCGCATAACATCCGTATTTCTTAAGAAGACTTTCCTCCATCATTGTATATTTAAAATCGTGCTTCTTGTTCAAATAAACCTTTCGGTACATATCCAGACTTTTATACGAACCAATGAAGACGGACTCGCCTTCGTTTTCCATTAATTTGTCTTTTACTTGATCCAATGGCAGATGGGTCGTGTTCAACTGCGGATGCATATATCCATAAGTGTATATTGGGAAGTTGCTTTTATTCAAATCGCCAATAGTCTTGAAAGGTGACTCATAACGAGGAACAAAAACAACATGCAAAATGACGATCTCGATTATTGCATAGAAGAAAATGCTTGAGAATATCCAAAAATGCCTTAAAATAGATTTTTCCTGTTGTATTGAAGATACTGGCACTCCGATTCCTGCGGCTGCTAAAAGCCCCATTGTTACTATCCATTTTTTCATTTCTAATGATGACCCTAGGTCAAGTAGCGAAACCAATGAAGTCAATGCAATATAACTGACTATTATTCTTATGTTCGCAAAAGCTCTAATTACATTGGCAGGAATAATTTTGGGCTTCGGAACTAAAGCTTTAATATCGTTGATCATATGAGGATAACTGCAGGTAACCTTATTGCTGATATTTCTAGGGATGTCCAGGAAACTACAAGGAATAGTGATGCAACAAAATTCCATTTCTAATGTGGCGATTTTAGCAAACATAATCTGGCTGAACATATTCCTAACAGGTTGTGGGTTAAAGATCACGTTAGCATTTGTGGCCTTTTTGAATGCAAACAGGAAATTTGGATCAAAGTTGTACCTAGGATCCACTTTCGTTGCATTAAAGGTAATGGATACTGTAATTGAATATCCATTTATATCTTTGAGTTTATCTGGAAATTCCTCAAAGTGTTGCTCTATTTGATAGATGAAGATATTGTCACGAAATGGATCGAAAATTGCCACATTTATTGATTGATTTAGGTATATTAGCGAGAAATTTAGAATCTTCTGCTTCCAAATTAATAGGACAATCCTGTGAAGTGCTTCTGCATCCGTGATTGATTGGCAAAGTATAAATTTGTATTTTCCCCTATTCTGAAACTTCTCCGAAGATGTGAGCTTTTGTAGAGCCTCAGAAAGGGTTTCGGTCCTTTCAATAAAGAAAACGTTGAGGTTTGTATAATCATCCAGGAAAAAATCCAAATTCTCCAGATTGAAAATCGCCATAGGACATTTTGAAGATTTAAATACTCCCGCATATTCCAAGCAGGATTTCCACTCCCTTGGCACTATAATGTTGCAAGTGTATGAAGGACTCTTCACATTAGTGACGTTGATTAATACATTCTTGAGTGATGGTTTGTAATCAACCATCAAACGCGAATTTATCGGAACGCTGATGAGTATGACGTGAACGAAGATTTGTATTATAGATTCGATCTTCATGTCTGATAGGCCTAATAAAAAACTATGAAAATATTACCGAAAAAATCCATTTGTGGTAATAACACAGGCGTCTGCAGAAGACTGATGGAAGTAGGTAATTAATGATCAAACTTATGGAATTGTCTTTGTGTATATTGTTCCTTAATGTCATGTTTTCCAGGTAGATATTTCATATTCCATATAGAATTGGGGTGTTTTTTTCGTTGTAAAGAATCGAATGTGTCACCAATGAAATTAATCACTGATTCCGAGTTACTCTATATAGTTAAGTGAAGCTTTATCCCTCTCAAAACCTTTTCTAAGGCAGCAAAATTGGAAAAATACCCCTTATTGTTCTGAACGGAAGAGCCCGCGTGAAGAAATATTAATGAAGGTGATGAGCTGAGAAAAGGGGGAATTAATTATTAAGCACCATTTTTCTGCTCACGATAATTTTTCCTCTGTCATGAAGATATACAGCGAATTGAAACCAACCATCAACTCCCCCTCTGTGAATTTCAGCGAACATGAAAATAAATGTCAAATTGAATTATCGAATAAAGCTAGAAACACTCATTAATGAGCATTTAGAGTAAGTAAAAACAAACGTAGCTGAATGTACGTATATGTGTTTTGTTAAACATTAAGGTGTATTTTCGGACATTGAAAGTCCAGCTCGCATTTATTTAGGCTTAGAGCAACCGCAAACACGTTTCTCCTTAAACCTGGACTAATGTTAATATAAACCAACTATAACATTATTTAAGATGAAGTTTAAGGCAGAAAAACTTAGTTCAAAAGGTACTTTATTGAAAGAATCCTGGAAAATCAAATTTTTTAATCCATGCGAATGTTTACCCAAGCTGGATTTAACATACTTTAGTATCAACATTCTCGTAAGATGGAAAATCCTGATTTTTAGCCCGGACTAATATTAACATAAATCGGCTACAACAAGCTTTAAATGCAAAAATTTTTCTAAATGGTAATTTCGGCCCAATTTACATTGGAAGTAGCTGTCTCCAAAGGCAGAGGTTTTAAATCCAAGCTGAAGTTTACGTAAACTGAGATTAATGGAGCTCAAAGTGAATTATCAGGTTCAAAAAAGTTACTTCGGAAAAATTTTGATTCAGGGAATTACAAAAATCGTCATTTTGATTACAAACAAATGTGTATTTAAACCGATTTAAATTGATTTTAAGATGAAGTAGTGAATATACAAACCAACATACTTTAAAGTGCATTTTTGGAAAACACTAAAGTCAGCCAGTGAGAATTTTGATTTTATGTACTGTGATAGACTCAGATTTTTAGTCACTGATCATGTGACATATTGAAATTGCATTTTGTGCGATTATTCCGATTAAAGAATCAATAATTCCATTGCTTCTTCTATAACTCAAATTCTAATGGTTATGAGCCGGTAACCCTGTTAATCCATAATTAATAATTAATAATAATCCTGATTATCCAAAGCTTGGTGGTTTAAGGGTTTTCCTTTTTGCTGCCCTTTTTGCAGAAAACCGATGATTACTATAGCTTATTAATTAAAAGAATTGATAGCTTCCTATCTTATCTTTATTTAAAAATTTGTACGGTAATACTCCCCAATCTCCATTAAAACCCCCCCTAGATCTAGTGTATGCACGAGGAAAAGCAAATGCAGGATTGACAAAGTGTTATTTAGCCTCAATTCAATCCTCTAATGCCTTATTTGCCGAGGGTTATAATAAGTCTGCTTTACAACATACTGGTACATCCTTAAAGGAGTGTACACATTTTTTTTGGTAAATACTGACCTTTTCATGACGTAACCCCCATAATAATACTTATAAGATTGCCTTATGATTTGGAACTACATTTGCAATTTCTTCTTAAAATCCGCCATCACATCAAAGAGTTTATATGGTCATATGAATGTTACTCACTGGTATTCTGTATCATAATTTCTTTGAATTTTCAGAATTTGACGTCAGTGACTTCCAATGGGTCACAAATGGCGTGTACATAAAAGATCACCTTCAAACCTGAAGAAGTCTTCAAGTGGAATTATCTGTTTGTGTCTTGTTGCAAATCGGGACACTATCCGAAAAGTGCCGTTGAGAGAGTTACTCTGCCTTGACTAATGGGAGAAAGGGCCTGGCAGATATCCAGACATTTTGCACCAACAAAGAATCAACTTTTTCCATGAATAGATTGAGACATCTGCGTCTCATCAGAGCCTGTGCCAGACGATTGACGAGTTATCACTTATTTTAAGGGAAACTAAACACTTGACCCAGACATCCCGACTGCGGCCAGAAGGTTTAGATCTGAAAAGGGCATGGAAGCCACCTAAATGAAGTTAGTTGGGAACAAGTGGACACCAAAGCGTCGAAGTATTGCCCGACCTCGGGGCAACACTTCTCTGAAACCGAGGGACAATTGATGGCAATAGAAAACCAGGTTATGCCAACCAGAAACTAGCTGAATCATGTTATTCGGCACGCCACGATGATGAATTATGAATGCCGATATGGATGTAATGCATCTGAAATCATTCACGGCATCCCCGGAGGCTGTCAAACCATAGCGAGGATGGAATATTAGGAGCGAGACGACTTTACAGCCAAGATATAGCATCAGGAACTGACCGATAAGCTGGGGCCCTGCAAGCGGACAGGGTCTCTTACTATGAATATGCACAGGAGTGTAGCTTAGAGAACGAAAGCCATGAACTGAACTGAGACGGTGAGGTTCGGACAGCCTGTACGGTAAGTTACAACAGGTCAGACATAATACTTGTTAATAAGACAACTAAACATACCGCCCTAATTCACGTAGCTATCCCAAACAGCAACAGTCTGGTGATAAAGCATGATGAGAAAATCCATAAATACAGGGATTTGCAGGAACAAATCGGGGAACAATGGGAAATGAGGAGTGTGCGCATAGTCGCGGCTATCACGTCTACAGCTGGACACATTCTGAAAAAACTTCTGTCTAATCTGAAAAATCTGGGAGTCAACGAAAATATCTTTATTCTCATACAAAGGACAGCCCTATGGTAGGAAAGAACACAGAACACCTTGCCACCCAGGACTTGCTACCGCCATGCGAGTCCTGCCGCATCACCTCCTTTTGATACCTGTGATATTTGGGATGAGGCGACTCTCCCTCCCGTGTACAGAAGAGTAAACAGGCATTTTCTTGTGAATGATAATAATAATTATATTAATAATAATAAGTTGTCTATTGAATAGAACCACTATAATGTTTCGTTGGCACGACATTTACGTCCAGGCACTATGGCACGAACCCTACAGTGGCCCCTTACCTTGCTTTTTCAGTTCTAAATAACAGTAGTTTGATTTCAGTAAATGTTATCTTCTAAGGCCCTTTCGGCTTAGTACGAAAGAGATTCTCTTTGTGTATCTTCTGAAAGTTTTCTCACAGGATTTTGGGTGTTCGAAAGTTTTCACGGGACGTGAAATGTTTACCGACTCCGAACTTGGGCCGTACCGATTTAGAAGGAAACTTATGTCCTCCGAAAGGAGTTGCATAAATTATTCATTCACTTTATACCAGCCCAGGAAATCCTACAAATAAATACAAGTAATTGAGGCGGCCATTATCAGCGTCCCTATCTCATAGGTTTCGCGATCAGTGGTTCAGAACAGAAGTCCGGAACCATGAAAAAGTTTAAAATATTAAACGGAATGATTAAATTTAAGAGAAAAACATACGTCAAGTGACATAAATAACGACTTCAGCAAAGCAAATTGTTTCGTTTCGAAGCGAAAGAAGACAAATAGGTGAAAAAAAAGCTAGGAGCCAAGTGGGACAGGAAGACAGTTTTCGCAGATCCTCTACTTGGCCCTAAAGCATCCCTTAGGGTACGATTCTGCCACATTTGGCGTATCTTTACAGCAGTTTTTCTCTATAACTTTCGTGGCAATTACAGTTATACATTGTTAACATCGGATGCAAATAGTTAAATAATTCAGGCATTAAAGTTTCTGACTACTCACAGTATCTATATACTCCAAAACCAGCCAAAACTCCAGTTATCCAGAAAACGAACGAATTGGCATCAAAACTCACTCGCAATGCGAAGTTTCGGGTTTAGAACGAAACCTGGAAGAGGATCGCAAAACTTCCCCTTAGTAATCGACGAGGGGACGTCACAAAGAAACTATCAGTTAGAGGTTCAAAGGTCATCTGCAAGACGTGAATCTAAAATGGTTTTTGAGAGTGTAACGTCCATACGGGTCGCATAATGCCTCGAGTCGAACGGTCCGTGATAAATCGAGCTCATGTTTTCTGCTCGATTATTTCTTTCAGCATTACGTTACAAAGACAAGAGACCGTTGATAAATGACGTTTGTTCTATGGGAGTTTGGTGATAAGGAATGTAGGTCGGATATATGTTTAATGATATCATCCTGGCAACCGGTTAAAAGGAAAGCGAAGCTGCAAAAATAACTTGAGGTATACAGTTCCAATGAACCCTCTCTCGCAAGTTCCCCCTGAGTGGGGATAATTTTACATGCCAATGAATTAATTTTTAATTAGCAGGAATTCTCCCTGCGAAAATGACTAACGCACCTCTTTGTCTGACTCGTGTACAAAATATACCAAATTCGACCCTCACCATTGGAATTTCGGAAACTAGAGGAGATACGAAGAAGTTTAAATTGAGACAGAATTGCATAATTTAACGATTGACCAAGTGCCGTTTACACAATTTGAATTTTCCGAGTACTTCCAAATATATCCGGGAAAGACTAAGAATTAGAGGTTTCGTTTTTGTTTTTTTAGCGTTATTTGACGATGTAGCTCAAAACCACAAGGATATTTTCCCTACCGCTTTTTCTCAGCTACACGATAACGTTTTCTGATTTGTAATGCGACGTTTTGTCTTTCGGCTACCATCATCAAATATGTTTTTTCTTAGCGGCGCCACACTGGATTTTTCGACGGGAAAATAGTCGGATCATAAATCTGAAAACGTTATCGTGCAGCTGAGGAAATGTGGCAATGAAAATGTGCATGTCGTTTTGAGCTTCCTCGTCAAAGTTATTTAACGAGGATTTTTTTTCGGACGTCTGCGAAACTACTCGAAAAATTCAAATTTTGAAAATAGCATTTGGTGAAGCGCTAAGTTACGCAATTTTGCCTCCGTTTGAACTTCTTCCTGTCTCCTCTAGTTTCCAAGATCCCAATGGGAAAAATGACCTTTATATGCTCTATACAGCACCTTTTTGTCTGCTATGCCCATAGAGTTTTGGTGAATGCAAGAAAACGGTAGTTAGACTATTGATAAGTGCGAGTGAGACAAACTACCGTCGTTAACTCACGGGCAGTATGGGTCAATCCGAGGACGAATCATGTCACAAAAAGGGCTTGTTTTTCAACAGATGCCTTCTAAAAATACAATTTCTATCGTGATGTTTGCAGAGGTAAGGCTACATTAAGATTTATCATGGAACTTGTTCTTGAGGAACGCATTCAAATTTGCGTCTTCTGTTTTGAGGGTAATTGCTTAGAGGATGTACAGTGGTGGCCATAAGTATGGAATATTTTTTGAAACTCTATTTAGCTAAAGAGCCTTTACTTTTTTTCTTCCATTCTGGTATATTGAAATTGGGATAGGTCAATTCTGCATTTTAAACCATACAGTATGTATAGAATGTTGCTATAAAAAATTTCACCGAAAAACAATTTTTTTTAGATGGACAAAAGTATGGAATATCATAGATTTAAATTTATTTTGCATTTAGTATTCAGTATTGAGTGTTACAGTTCGATAAAATTTGAAACCAAAATGGTTAAATAAAAATATCTTTCGGAAGATCTTCGAACACGAATAGTGGAGATGTCAAATAACGGAGCCAATCAGAAAGACATCGCAAAGACATTTAATGTGAGCCAGGGGTGTGTATCGAAAATTTTGAGGAAGGTTAGGGTATTCAACGCCGTAAAAACCATACGAAAACGGGACGTCCTAGAAAAACAACAGCCTGTACAGACCAACGTATTAATATTATATCCTTCAAAGATCCTGGAAAATCATCGCGCTTAATAAAGGAATAAATTACAGCTAATAATGGTATTGAAATTAGTGATCGTACTGTGAGGCGTCGTCTATGTGATACTGGATTGTTTGGACGATTGGTGGTGAAGAAACCATTAATTTCCAAAAAAAAACGAAAGATCAGAATTAAGTTTGCACGCTCACATCTGTTTTGGACACCCGAAAAATGGAATACCGTCCTGTTCAGTGACGAAACCAAAATCAAACTGTTTGATTCGGATGGAAAAACTTATGTTCGGCGACCAACAGAGAAGAGCTTTGATCCCAAGTACCAACAGCTCACTGTTAAACATGGCGGTCAGAGTTTAATGGTGTGGAGATCTTTTTCGAGATCTGGAGTTGATCTATTAGTCAAAATTGATGGAATAATGAATCGGTTTTTATACAAAAATATCCTAGAGCAGCTTATATTTCCATTTACCGAGGAAGAAATGCCACTGGTATGGTAATTCCAACAGGATAATAATCCTAAACATTCTTCGCGGTTGATTAAAAATTGGTTTATTGAAAAGCAGATAGATGTTATAGAATGGCCTTCACAATCTCCTGATTTAAATCCTATCGAACATCTGTGGGACCATTTGAAACGAAAAATTAGACAAAGACACGTGTCAAATACTGAAGAATTGTGGAGGATCATACAAGAATAATGGAAAAATATTTCTTCCTCAACGTGCCAGAATCTAATCGATTCAATGCAGCGTCTTTGTCAGGCTGTCCTAGATGCTAAGGGATATGTCACAAAATATTGAGTTTACTTAAGATGGCAGGCTCCATACCATGATATAAATAATATTCCATACTTTTGTTCAAGTGTAATTTTTCATTTTCATTTTTCTAAAAAGTTTTTCAATTAGAAATCTTAATTATATGTTATAATTATAGGAAATTAAATAAAGTCCTTCAAGCATTTGTGTAATTTTTGTTGAATACTTTTTAATAAATATGTTTTCAAATTAAAATAATATTCCATACTTATGGCCACCACTGTACAACGGAAGTTGGCTTTAAAATTTCCTGAAACCGAATGTGTGTGCGTTATTTGCGTCCTCCACAATCACCTAGAACCACACACTTCTTTTGATTAAGGTGTACTACTTGCGAATCAATGACGCTAACCGATTTTTGACAATGGAGCGGGAACCAGTAGTCTGTCTACTATGCACTCATCACTTGCCTAATTGCCTCTTCCTTACACTCCCTAAAACTTCATGTGCTGAGCAGCGAAAAATGTAGTCTTTTGCATCAAATTTGAAAATGCACTAATATGAAAGTATCCAAAAATGCATTTTCAACATTTGGCAAAAGTTCTTGTAAAATTTCAAAAAATTTTCCTGAGAGTTAATACAGGTTGCAGGAACCTTCTAAATCCACAAATTCTTATTACGGTTAGTTCTGACTAATTCGAGTTACGGGAATTTCCTTCGAATTCTCTTCAAGGTTACCAAATTATTCCTATCGTCTCCAGGTCAATGTAGTGAGTATTCATTATGAACAGTTTTTGTTCTGTAAGTAATAACCAGATCGAACCCATTTAGTCACCGTTGTTTATTAATAAATCTGTGACTTTATTCGTCGATATTAGAAAATATTATTTTTCAAACGAAATTTTTTTCATAAGAATGCGGAAATACCCGTACCTGCAAAAGAATCGCGAATTATTCTTTTTTAGCTTAATACTTAATGTTGCCATGAACGGAAAATCCTCATTAGTAGGTGTATTAACAATGTTTTCGAGCTTTAACAGCTTTTTTTACCTCTTTCCAGAAATTCTCATTTCAAGGTGGCAAAAGCTCTCACATCACAGGATCATTTATATTCCGAAGTCGAACGTTTCCTATATACTTTAACTGCAGGAATGAAAATTGTCCCTTATGATCCTGCATTACGATCTTTTTATTCCAAATGGCCTAACCTATAATAGGAAACGTTCATATTCCGTAATGTCATTTACGGGTGTCGAAACGGGTGAGTCGAATTTGTGACTAAATCTTTATATCACGCATTTTTAGATTTTCTCGTTCTGTAAGCGTAAGGTAAACGTTCCGTAACCACAACACGTAGAGATTAGTTAAAAACTTTCCAGTTCAAGAATGAGTTTTCCCGAGTAAAGAGCGCGTCTTTCCCGAAGTTTCCCGGACAAAACGCTACTAAGGAAAACCTAGTAAGTAGAAAACTCTTAAAATTTTAAATTACATCCCCATGGATTCTCAATTTCAGCAGGCTAAAACAACGTGTAACTTCCTTAAGAAACTTTAATTTGGATGAGGGACATTGTAATGGTTTTCACGCGATTCTGTCGAAAGAGCTTTGTAGGATAAAAACTTTCAGACGTAAAGCGATCGAATTTATATACTTTGTTCGAGGGTTTAAAAGCATTCCGAGAAGAAATTATAGAGGATCGAAAACAATTCCAGCCCATGCAAAATTTATAAAGACAGGATATAAGGCATGAAGGTGACGATCTCATATACGAGGAAATCTCCAATTGTCATGGGAGCAAGAAGGAAACAAAGGACGAATTCAATTTGTCTCGAAATTGGCATAAAGGACAAAATACTTTCACATTTGCATTGACCGTTACGAGCCACTGGCCGTTCGGGAAGCGCAAAGCTGTATCTGAGTGCGTGTTAGGACATTTTCAGTTAGAATGATGAAGTTTACGACTATTTCACTCGTATCAATCTCTTACTATGAACTTGCAGCTCTACACCAAAGACATGCAGTGTGTATTCGATAATTCTGGTCCATTTAAGTCTTTATCACGAATTCATGAGGCCATTTGTGTAGGATCTGGATGCTTTTCAGGTTTTCTAGCAATGCTTTTATCTCGATTCTAGATTTTTCATTGAAACACATTGAAAAATTTAATGTTCTCGTTCTAGTCGGGCATTCCTTTGAAACTTGATCGGATGGATGATGTGTCGACTTGATCGACAAGTTTCTCCATTAGGACATCCCGCTTAAGCTGCGGCTTCTTAGGCAAGCGATTCCGTAATACGACGTCAATAATATCGGTGACGGTCTTGATTATCACTATGTAAAAAAACATGGATGGTAGTAAAAGGAATTGGCTGAGGAAGATTTTATGTTGTAAGAAACGCATAGACAAATCTCTTGATCTATTGTTCACGCTGTAGCTCCCGAAAAAGCCCTAACAGTTCCAGATAAAGCTCTAAGATTACCTACGAGTATTTCGACAACAATGGAGGCGAGAAGAGTGCCTGTAGGGCTCTTTTTAGACTTAGGCAAGGCTTCTGATACAATTAATAATGACATAAGTACTACTGTATACCACTATATATCCCTCAATGTCGAACTAATATTTTAATCGACGCCTCAGGTCATTTTATGAAGAAACGTTCATATCAGCATGAAGTTTATAGTTTGGATCTTTGCACGTGTATCGAATTAGGTAGCACGTACGTGTCTAGGATATGTGGGGGGAAGATAATAACAAAGACAGAGATATAATACGCATGTCTTCTACATACTAGACTAACGGCTCGAAATTGATAATGGGACTGTAAAGGAGTAAATAAAGATAACGACATGAACGTATATCTGTGAGTTGGTTATTTATTCCAATTCTAGCACGATCAGAGACGTGACAATATATATTAATGATTTTACTGTGTTCCATATAACTATAAACAGTTTTCGTGATTTTGATTTGATTTTCCTGGGCTGCAGTTCATAAGCTAATAATTCTTTGTCCCCTCATTTTTTATCTACCTTTGTTATACCAGCTTTTCTTATTTCAATCCAAAAACATAAATTTTTTGACACGCCACTGATCATATTTTTTGTCGACTTTGAATTTATTTGCAGCAAATAATTATTATGTATGACGGACATGCAAAGATCCAAACTGCAAACTATATCTCCGTCAGTGCTCAAATTTTTAGATACAAAATATTGAATTTTTTTCTTTCAAATCGTTATTTTAAAATTTCTCAGGAAAAACTTTAGATATTACTTTCAATTTCTGTTTGCGTTAATAGGACATAGAACCTTGTATTTTAATTTAAAAAAAAGCTATTGCTCCACCAGTGACGTCCCTTCATACATGCTTTACGATATTATTCACCAAAAAAAAGTGGCACTGCTATTTTTTCGCGGGAATAATTTTTTTTGCTGGGCTGGTCAATTTTATGAGAAAAAGGTCTCTTACTCTTTTTTCGTAGCCGCTGTTCGCTACAACACTAAAAATCGTCTTAGTTAATTTCTTTATTTCATTAGTTATTATATAATACATTATTATTTTATATTAAATGTTGCATGTTCAATAGTTCGTTATAATAAACTTTTTTATGTAGAATTAACCAGCCTAGTCAGAAAAATATTCCCGCGAAAAAATGGCAGCGGCGTACCGCTTATCTCGTAAATAATATCAGAAGATATGTGTGTTTGGCACGCCACTTGTTGGGCAATATAATTACTTTTTTATTAAAATACGAAGTCTTATATCCTACGAATATACACCAAAATTGAAAGCACTTTCTAAAGTACTTTCTGAGAAATTTCAAAACAACGATTTGAAAAGAAAAATGTCAACACCCTCTAGCTAAAAATTTGGGGTGTTGCGGATATATATTCATATGAACTTTTTTCATGCAATTACATGGAGAATGATACCCTGACATATTGGCACGACATTAAGCTACACCCTTTATAAACCCGATTATTGTGGATCAAATCATACTCGGACCGAAAGAAAACAGGTCATTGCTATTGATAAGGGGGAAAGCAGAGCACTGTTAGGGGCCAAGAACTTTAAATTGGGAGAGACGTTGATAATTTAATTTAACACAAATCTAATCAGGGAATCTGCCAGATGACCAATTACGCTGATGACATAGTTGGTACAGGCAAAAATAGAGTATACGTCGTGAGCTTTTTAACGATTTTTTCACCAGAAAATGGTGTGATTCTGGCTCGAAGTGGCTAAAAATGGTGCGTTTCAATGATGTCACCAAAATTCGGAAATTCATAAAATAGCTCGCAAAAATAACTACGGACTGGATAAATTAATGATTTGGAGGTCGAGGAACCTAAAAGCTTAAATGGAAAAATAAGACGATAATACTCGGATGCCCTCCTAGGTGCAGTCACTTTTGAAGAAAGCGAGACAATTACGAAAAAGAAATATGGAACGAAGAGAAGACGGAAGCAGCCTAAGTGCATTTAGGACTACGACCTTTCCGAGGACGTAAAGAATAAGGATGACCAAATGTAAAGAAGTATCGTCATCGACGGCATGAGAATAACCCGTGGCGCGGTGTTATAATTGGCAGGGGATGTAAAATTAGGGTGTTTTCAGTGTAAGTTCAGAAATCTGTAAAAAAGTTTTTCACCGTTTTAGTTTAACATCCGCACCAATACCAGGTATAATGGTATGAAGTGAGCGTCAGGATATACAGGATGAGTCTTAAGTAATGGGACACAGAGCAACGATGGATTTATAACATAAAAATAATGCAATATAGCTAAATTTATATTATACCAAAAGTTGAAAATAACTGAGATACAGGGTGCCAAAGTTGAAAAATTAAATCAAATTTTCTTTAATATCTCTGGAACAGTTCGGGCTAATTTCACAAAATTTCTTATATAGGGGTTTTTCAAGATGATCAATTCAAATTTATCGAAGATTTCGGTGTATCTTCTAGAGGGTGCCACAATCGACACTTAGGAGTCATTTAAGCCATTTAAATTTTTTTGCGCCACGGCGTATGCCATTTTGTCCTCATAAAATTCGTTCCCCTACCTTTTCTAGTTAAAAAAGTTGTACCTTATTGGTGTCGCTAGGAGCAACGGTTTTCGAGAAATTCAATTAAATAACTTAAATTCCCATTTTTTCTACTTGTTGACATGTAACAACATAATTTTTTTGTATTGTTAAAAAAGCACAAAGATTATATGAAAACAATTTAATACCGTAGTTGGTCTTCTATTGACGTATTTATTTAAGCTCAAACGAATATTTTAACAATAACAAAAAATTAGAAATTAAACATATCTTCCTCTGACAATAAATGTTCGACGCGTCCACCATTTACTTGGATGCATTTTGCAATTCTTTTACAGAACGACCTCTTTATTTTAAATAGCAATTGTCCATTCCGAAATAATATGGCTGCATTTTGAATTTTTTAAAATAATTTTTAAGGTGTATTTATTGTATTTTGGCAAACGGAAGATTTTATGTAACCCCATACACAAAAATCCATAGGATTGAAGTCGGGGCTCCGTGGGGGCCAGGGTATTTCAAATCCACGTCCTATACAACGATTGGCAAAACGTGTATTTAAGAAATCCCTTACTAGACGGCAAAAATATGCGGGTGCACCATCTTGCAAAAAAACATTATTTGCCTTAAATTCAGAGGTACATCATCAAGAAGGTTCCCTAGTTCATTTTGGAGGAACTCTAAGTACAGAGGACCATTCAATTTGGGTGGTAATACATAGAGTCCTACGAAATAGTTGTCAATAATCCCGCACCAAACATTTATTTTAAATTCGTCCTGAAAGTGGCGTTCAGTAGTTAGGTGAGGGTTTTCTGTGTCCCATGCATGTTTGTTACGGTAGTTAATTATACCTCGACGGGTAAAAGTTGCCTCATCCGTAAAGAGAACCTTATTTAAAAACAGTGGATCTTCGTTTTGGCACATCTGAAAGAAGTTACAAAATTGCAATCTCGCTTGAAGATCGACTTCACATAAGTTTTGCACCGGCGTAAAATGGTACGGGTACAGTTTCTCTTCATGAAAAATTCGCACTACACATCTTTGTGCTTTTTTAACAATACAAAAAAATTATGTTGTTACATGTCAACAAGTAGAAAAAATGGGAATTTAAGTTATTTAATTGAATTTCTCGAAAACCGTTGCTCCTAGCGACACCAATAAGGTACAACTTTTTTAACTAGAAAAGGTAGGGGAACAAATTTTATGAGGACAAAATGGCATACGCCGTGGCGCAAAAAAGTTTAAATGGCTTAAATGACTCCTAAGTGTCGATTGTGGCACCCTCTAGAAGATACACCGAAATCTTCGATAAATTTGAATTGATCATCTTGAAAAACCCCTATATAAGAAATTTCGTGAAATTAGCCCGAACTGTTCCAGAGACATTAAAGAAAATTTGATTTAATTTTTCAACTTTGGCACCCTGTATCTGAGTTATTTTCAACTTTTGGTATAATATAAATTTAGCTATATTGCATTATTTTTATGTCATAAATCCATCGTTGCTCTTTGTCCAATTACTTAAGACTCACTCTGTAAATGTCTCGATATAGGGCATTTGTTGTAAACAAACTTTTTTTTTATTTGCTTGGTTAGTATGCAAACTGACAAACATATTTAGTACAAATCAAGTCCTTGAACAAATAACAATATATTATTTCAATGTGCCAAAAATGTCGAATTTTGTACCATAAAATAATGATTTGCGGAAAGCATTAATTTTTTGCTTTCATTTGAAGAAAAATACTGCAGAGTCGCATCGAATGCTTGTCGAGACATATGGTGATTATGCTTTATCAGAAGCAATATGCAAAAGATGGTCTCAACGATTCAGAAATAACAATTTCTTTGTGGAAAATGATGAACGTAGCAGACCACCAAAAGAGTTCGAAGACGCCGAACTGCAATCAATATTGGATGAAGATGACACTTTAAGTCAAAAGCAAATGGCAGAAATGTTAAATGTTGCACAACAAACAATTTCTGATCGTTTGAAAGCTATGGGAAAGATGCAAAAGTGTGGAAAATGGGTGCCGCATGAATTGAATGAAAGACAGATGGAGAACCGAAAAAACACCTATGAAATTTTGCTTCAAAGACACGAAAGAAAATCACTTTCGCATCGAATTGTTACTGGAGATGAAAAATGGATTTATTTTCAAAATCCTAAACGGAAAAAATTATGGGTTGATTCGGGACAACCATCAACATCGACTGCAAAACCTGATCGATTCAGCAAGAAGGCAATGCTGTGTGTTTGGTGGGATCAGAAAGGCGTGGTACACCACGAGCTTTTAAAACCTGATGAAACCGTTAATACTGTTCGCTACCGACAACAATTGATTAATTTAAACAATGCATTGATCGAAAAACGATCAGAATCAGTCAAAAGACACGGGAAGGTATTTTTGCTCCATGACAACGCACCTGCACACAAAGCAACACCGGTTCAAGATACCATCAAAACACTTGGCTGGGAGTTGCTACCCCATCCGCCGTATTCACCAGACTTGGCTCCTTCGGACTACCATTTGTTTTCATCGATGGGACACGCATTGGCTGAGCAGCACTTCGATTCTTACGAAGAAGTAGAAAATTGGGTGTCTAATTGGTTTGATGCCAAAGAGGCACATTTCTATTGGCGTGGTATCCATAAATTACCAGAAAGGTGGTCAAAATGTGTAGAAAGCAATGGTCAATATTTTGAATAATTATTTTTTCTTTCCTTGTTAAAATTGGTGTTTTATTTTCACGAATTAGCGCTCATTTCATACCGGTAGACCTGGTACTTCATGCAGTCGCTGTGAAAGAGCATTTTGATGAGGTTTTCTCTAGGAGATGGATCGGTAGAAGAAGCGCAATAAAGTGGCCTCCATGGTCTCCAGATTTTACTCCTCTGGATTCTTTTTGTGGGGTCACTTAAAAGATTCAGGTCACAAAAGCAGACCACAAAGTTTAGTTGATTTACGTCGTAGAATTCCAACAGAATTAGAATTAATAACAGAAGCAACACTGGATAATTGCCTAAAAGAGTTAGAAGAATAACTGAGTCATTGCCAAATTGTTAATGGAGCCCAATTTAAACTTTTTTCTACGAATTAAAATTTTTGTTTTTGGTGCAATAGTGAGTTGCTTTCTCTTGTATTTAATAATTTAACTGAATAATTTTTTTTTCCTTCCTTCTTAAAATTAATGTTTTATTTTCACAAAATAGCGCTCATTTCATACCGGTAGACCTGGTAAGTTCAAATTAAATACTTCATTAATAGAGTTATTGAATCGTTTCAAAAATATTATCCTAACAACCCAAGTGACCGTACCAATTTAACAGTTAAAATACTGATACCTTTTTTTTCTCTCATTGGTTTAAAATTATGTAGAGACAGCTACGTTCCATAAGGGCTTTTATAGGATCAAGATATGCCAAATACATTCAACATATTTGAATTTTTATTCAATTTGAGGTATTAACTTATCAAGCCCCAGACTACTAAATCGGTTACGTGAAATTTAATAGGGCCGCAAGGAAATACCCCTCTGCCAATGAAGAAAGCGTGGAAACTTGGTCCTATGTCATACCGCGTCAAATTATGGTAATGCTCCGTTTTGTATTCGAGTTGAACGTGATCGCGTTTAAAATGGCAACATATTTTAAACTCCCGGAAAGGCAAGACATCCATTGCTGCCCTAGCTCTACCTGATAAATATATGTACAAATCCTTTTGTATGAGTTAAAATCAAACTGAGGCTCGAATTTATCTTGGCAAGTGCCTACCAGCATTTTCCCAGCAGAGACACGTTTTCTCTTCCATAACTCTCCAATTCTATCTAATTTAACTCCGTTTGATCGGTTTCTGTAAACTTTCAGGCAGCAATAACGAACATAAGGGCCCTGCAAACAATTCAACAAATTCGAGAGAGCGCTTCGACGTGCACTTTTTAAGTTGACAGTCAACATTGCGATATATCTGACGCTGATTCGCCATACAATCCTCTTTTTTATTGCTTCGGATAACAAACTTTTCAGAGATTCAACTTTTAAGTAAATATAGAGACCTGGAAACGACGGAATATAAATTGAAATTTCCAATAGGGTGTTCGTCCCTTTTTCTAGACACCTTCCACGATTTTTCAAATCACAATTTGCATTTAATGAGAAGATTTCAATATCTCAAGTCTACTCTTAGAACTAATATTCATGGAGAGATTTATGCCACATCCTCCAAATGAGGCTGAAATCTCGTTGTAGTTTATTGCAAAGTTTCCAAATTCTCTTTGTGTGCTTTTAAAATGGACCAGGCATTAGCAATATCGCACTGTTGAGTGTCGTCAAGTTAAAATTCGAGAGGCGTAAAGCTCTCGCGAACACTTTGAGTTGTTTGCAGTGCACTTATGCTCGTTATTGCTGCTTCCAGGTTTGCACAAGCCGATAATTGACCAAGGCATGAGTAACCCGAATCTTGTCAAAACCTTACTCTTGTACCGAATTTATAGAGTAAATCTAATTGTATGGAGATCCGGAATGCCAAAAGACTCTAGAGAAATGTTACAGTTAACAGTTCAAGAGCGGATCATTTATTTACCGCAAGAAATACACTGCGTGACACAGAAAAGGGAACGCCCCGTAAAAATGGTTTTATTTAAATATTATAATTTCTGGAGTGCATGTTCGTATATGGGAACACAAAAAACTATTAAATTTTCAGCCACATTCGGGTTCCTCGGTTTACAAAATTCATTTCACCGATGTTTTAAAACGGTTTTTTAATAATCTTTAAAGAAGGAGCAAAAAAACTTCAGCATACTTTTAAAGAGAATTGCACTACGTTTGATTTGATGTGCCCCTTGACTCCCCGTGCCCTTTCAGATTCTTAAAGGGGTTGGCACTCAGTTTAGGGGGATGATTTTACACCTACGAATTTTTTTTTTTTTTATTATTAATACCATAATGTTACAATCTGTCACTATTATTTTGGGACATTTAGTAACTTGTTTATACAGGGTGTCCTCGAATTACGTGGCCAAAATAATACCGCAGATTGTTTGAGTGAAAATAAGTCGATGTAACTAAACTTCCCTCAGTCCAAAAGTTGATAATTATGAAGCTACAGGGTGTTAAAGTTGAAAAAAAAAATCACATTTTCTTTAATATCTTTCGATTTCTTTGAGTTAATTTCACGAAATTTCATATTTGAGGGTGTTTTAGGATACGAAATTCAAATTTATTAACGATTTAGTTGTTTCTTCTAGGGGGCGCCACAAGCGACCATTAGGACACATTTAAATCTCTGTAACTTTTTCGTGCCACGGTGTATATTATTTTGGTATTTAAAAACCTTTTTCCCTACCTTTTATACTTAGAAAAGGTATACTTTATTGACGTCGCTAGAAGCAACGGTTTTGGAGAAAAATGCATCTAAGCCTGATGATGCATGCAAATTACCTTAAAATTATTTTCCGTTAAAAAAAATTAAGTTTTTCAAAAATAATTATTAGTAAAGGTATAACAATAAGTTTTCAAAATCAGATATTATTTTGACTATTACAACGGCAAAGTCCATAAACTAACAGCATATCCACCATTTCAGAATAAGTGAATTTATTGGCCATACTTATGGATATTTACAGGAGCAAGAAGCGAAACTGACAAGAAAAACTGAGGGCTAAATAAAAAAACTGACATTTGAGAAACAAATTCAAGTGTTAAAATGTCAATTAAAAACATAGCCAACTGAGTTATTTACTTAAAAGTGCCAACGCAAATATGCAGCGCATTAGAATTATGCGTTTTTCTCCAAAACCGTTGCTTCTAGCGACGTCAATAAAGTATACCTTTTCTAAGTATAAAAGGTAGGGAAAAAGGTTTTTAAATACCAAAATAATATACACCGTGGCACGAAAAAGTTACAGAGATTTAAATGTGTCCTAATGGTCGCTTGTGGCGCCCCCTAGAAGAAACAATTAAATCGTTAATAAATTTGAATTTCGTATCCTAAAACACCCTCAAATATGAAATTTCGTGAAATTAACTCAAAGAAATCGAAAGATATTAAAGAAAATGTGATTTTTTTTTTCAACTTTAACACCCTGTAGCTTCATAATTATCAACTTTTGGACTGAGGGAAGTTTAGTTACATCGACTTATTTTCACTCAAACAATCTGCGGTATTATTTTGGCCACGTAATTCGAGGACACCCTGTATAATTAAAATTAAATACAATAGGTAGAGAGAGACTAACTGTTTGTTAGGGACTCTAAGTTATTGTTTTTTTTGTTTCTATTTATTTTTTATTGCTGTTAATGTTAGGTTTATTGTATACTGTCATTTATTCCCTTAAGTTACGCGTATGTACTGCGATACTTATTCGGAGAATACCATCTGGATGCCAGACTACATGGCCCATCAGGCCAAAGCTAAGGATACGCTTTGGTTGGGGAATGTGCTACTAGTCGAAGAAGCTTTCTCTATAGGGACTATTGCTTTGATGGTCAATTTGTTGGACCCGCAATATTCCCAGAAAAGCGATTAGTATAGATATTCCCCAGATGGCCACGAGTTATGGGATTCGTTGTAGCCATAGCTTATAATGGTTCTTGGTGGTGGTGCGCCCCTGGTTGGAATTCTTCGGGGTTAGTACTTAAGGGATAATCGGAGCAATTTTCGCTCTCTTTTCTGCTCTTCCTGTTGTCTTGTCGGGGGAAAGCTACGTCGGTGTCGGGATGTGGTCCGCATCATATCGTGTAACCCGCCCAATAAGCATTCTCCCTCTTCGTTACTTAGACCAAGATTCTTACATTCTTTTGAGATAAGTGCATAGTTAATACAGTCCATTTTTACATAAAACAAATTGTCTTTGTCGTGTTTCATTTATCGAAGGAACGCCTTAACACTGTTTAATCTCCCTGTTTATCTGCTGAATCTGTAACTCAATTCTAAAGGATTGTATCTTTTTAATCTGTGAGAGTAATTGTTGGAGTCCACTAGGTTTATAGCCAGATGATTTTGATGCCTATTAAGGTGTAAAATGTACTTTTTGGAGTGGTTTTCAATTTCTTCTCGTATTGTGGGACCTTTAAATCATTATGTAGAGTCTCATTGCTCACATATCATGATGCTTTTACCAACATACGCACAGTTATTGATTGATATCTCTGGAGTATATCAAGATTTGATCCACTTGCAGTTCCCCACAAGTGAATTCCGTATGTCCAGACAGGCTTGATGATGCATTTGTAAATTCATAGTTTGTTGTTTAGTGTCAGGTGTGAGCGATATCCTAGAATCCACGCAAGGTTCCTATTTTTAATGTTTAGCTGTGTACATTTAAATTGAATATGTTTTTTCCAATTTAGTCTGCGATCAAGATACATTCCTAGGTATTTAACGGTTTCTGTTTGTGGAATTGGTTCATGGTATAAGTTAATGTAAGGGCAAGTTTCTCTTCTTAGTGTAAACGTAACATGGTTGGACTTGTTCCGGTTTACCTTTATTTTCCATTTTGTTAACCAATCTTCTAATTGGAAAAGATAGTTTTGAGTGATACGTGCTGCAGTATGTACACCTACGAACTTATGATCTAAAAATGTCCCTCTTAAAAGTAAAATTGACACGTCTGGAGGTTTCCAAAATTCCATTTAAGATATTTCAGATGGACTGTTCTGAATGGGCCACTCTGTGTAACATTTTAATGCAGTTTAGAATTTATTGATTCGTTTTTGAGAAAAGAGCTATAAATTAAAAAATAAATGTCGAAAATATGCAATACAAATCAGTCTTCGGTTATTTTCAAAAAATGTCAACAGTTAGGCAGCCATCTGCGTTATTCGTTCTCTGGTCCTCTGCATTTCATTCCATTTCATCCCATTGTATTATTCCATGCAAAGTGACCTGACGCGATGGACAAGTCGAGCCCATTAGGACCACAAAATAAAAGCGTCCTTAACCGGTGAAACCACATCGTTCTTCTTCATAATTTTCTATTAGCAGTTGCATATGTGATCACTGTAAATTAGTTCTCTAGTGTAATAATAAAAAAAAATTAATTCAATAAAAACATCGAGTCACAGAAGTTCGCCGATATAGGATCCTTCAACAATGCTCCAGACTTCCTTCGCTTTTATACCAATAAAGTTAACAATTGGTTTGTCCTGAGGGATTACACAGCATCTGAAGGAGTATTTCTAGAAATTATTTTCCAATGTACAAAGTGGCCCCAAAAACATGAAGATATATATCTTTATTATTTTAAACGAAATACCCTCCCCTCCCCCCATAAATTTTGTTATTTTTCAATTTCTTGTTATAGTTTAAGGTCAGTTTAGGAAAAGTATGCTATTTTTTAAATTTACCACCTCCGAATGATTCGAAAAAATTTGACAAATGCGTGGTTCCATGAAAATCGGTATTGTACACTATCCACTGTGAATTTCAGGATCTTTCTTCTGAAGCTCGAAGTGAATGCCTTCAAGATTCCCTGAAAATTGTCCCTTTTTGGCTTTTAACTATTTGGACAATCATGTTGTCCCACTTCTGACAGTTTTTGTTCTCTCTAGTTTTTTATTGTTGATATTTCCAGTTTGCGGAAATCGCTCAAGTAATTTACTGAAGCTGATGGCTTCTAGATAACGACGTTTGGGAAACCGAGAAACATAAGTTCGAGTAGCCAGGACTTTTTTTTTTTCACTTTGTCCCAAAGCAAAAATCATGTTAGTCAACTCTCCCTTTGAAAAATTTATTTTTCTGATTAAGGATATCTGCAATCTTTCAAAACAAATGCAATTAAAAATCTGAAAAGACAGAAACTATTTATTGCTTTATATTCTTGATAATCATAAGCTGTAAATTCTAATCATGAAAAATGGAATTTTTCATAACTATCAAAATATATAGAAGTCAAGAAAGAGCAATTTTCGGGAACTAGAAATTATTGGATTTAGGAATAAGGTGATGTTAACAAAATTTGTATATTTTTGAATTCTGAACACGTTGCTTTCGAGAAAATTAGGGGCATTCCATTTGAAATAAGCAAGTTATTGAGGTTGAAGTCATGCAACTTCGATGGCTTATTTTGGCGATTATGGAGGAGTTTTTTTAAATAAAAACATGTTAAAACGTAGTACACAATACCAGTTTTTGCGGAATCTTGCAACTGTTAAATTTTTCAAATTTTTTTTAACGACTTGGAAACGATAAATTTTGAAGAAAGGACACCTTATATAAACTGACCTTAAAATTTGATGAGAAATCCGAAAATAATATAAAAATTGTGGGGTTTTATTTAAAATAACGAAATTATGTATCAGCATGCTGTTTGGGTTCAGTAGGTGCATAAGAAAAATAGTTTCTGGAAATGCGCCTTTATGTACTCTGTAATCCTATAGAAAAAAAATGATAATTTTATTGGTGTAGAAGCCAAGGAAGTCTGATGCACTATTGCAGAACTCTTTATGTTAACCGATAAATTTTCGTTAACATAAGGTAGGAATTTGTTGACAAGTTACATTTTAGTCAAAAGGAAAATAATCGGAATTTCGAACATTTAACTTGACAAATTTCCCATGAACAAACAAGTTTTTTATTGTTTATTTCCGACAAATCTGACTATGTGTTGCATTATATATATATATATATATATATATATATATATATTTTTTTTTTCTCCTTATAGCTCTTTCTTTAAAAAATATTACCCCATTAAATGTAGTTTCAAAATACTTTTAATTTGAGATATCGCTTGGCCCATGTTTCAATTTAGAAAAATCGGTCCTTTTACCCTACTGGTGACATAAGCAACATTTAGAAAATGAAACAAAAGTCGAAAGAAAATATTTTTTGCCGTATTTAATGCTGTTTTTGAATTTTTTTGAATAAAATTTGTTAAAAAGGCAACTGGGTTGATTTTTAAACTGTACGATATTTTGTTTGAATTGGGATCAAACTAAAATTTGACGTTGATAGACCGATGTCCATCGAAGCAATTTGTTGGGCTTCAAAGGAAAGACGCCACTGAAAATTTCAACGTGTTTTCAACTTTTAGATACACAGATCCAGAAGTTGGTACAGCTGAAATACACACACAGATGGACGCACCTTCAGCATATTGACTAATAATGTTATAACTTGTACCTAGATCCAATTTTTTTCCTTCCAAATGGAGTGTCGCTCTTATCGGCCAACGCCAGTTGGCACGAGTTCTGTCCTTTATATCAATTCCAGGACAAATCAAATTTGTTCTTCAGCTCCTCCTTCCTCCTGTGACAATTGCAGATTTTGTTGTGTTATGGGATCGCTACATCTAGTCCGCAAGGTTTGTTTTTATGAAGTTGGAATGAGCTGCAATTGTGTAGATGCTCTGCAATTTCTATCCGGGATGCCCTTAAACCCTCGAACAAAGTATATAAATTCCATCGCATTACCCCTAGAAGTTTTTATCCTACAAAGCTCTTTCAACAGAATCGCGTGGAAACCATTACAACGTCCCTCATCGAAATTAAACTTCCTTAAGAAAGTTACATGTTGTTTTAGCCGACTGAAATTGAGAATCCATGGAGATCTAATTTAACATTTTAAGGGTTTTCTATTTACGAGGTTTTTGTTCATGACATCTCTAAAAATACGTGCTCTTTACTTGTAAATTCCCATTCTGGAATTAGAAAAATGCTAACTAATCTCTGCTAACTGATCTCTACGTGTTATGATTGAGGAAACAGTCACATATATAGAACAAAGAATCTAAATATGCTTGATATAACGATTTAGATACAAATGTCCACTCACCCTTTTCCCAGCCTTTGAATGATATTATCGAATATGAGCATTTACATGTTATAGGTCAAGATATTAGATATAAAAAATCGTAATGGAGGAGCATAAGGGACAGTTATCCCTGTTGCAGCTAAAAGTGTAGGAAACCTTCGGAATATAAACGACAGCATCATGGGAAAACTTTTGCCATCTTTAAATTGGGTTTTTTAGATAAAAGGAGCTATTGAGGTTTGAAAACTATTTTTCTTCATGGTAGCAAAGATGAAAAATTCATGATTCCTTTATGAACATATGGACTTTAGGACTCAAGCTCTTTGTGATAGTTTGTACCGTTTTAGAAACAAATTACTCTACCTATTTATGGCTCCAAACTTGTCCTTGTTGATCACAAGTACTAGTAACCATCGAATATGGCTTTATAAAGCACATACACTTCATCATAGAAAAAATGTAAATTAAACATACGTGGGTAGTCTCAAAAGTACTGCATCTAACACTTGAAGAAAACAAATTTTTGTCAAATATTGCATTATTTCTCAACATAGTCCCCTTTGAGATTGACACTTTTCCCACAGATATTCTATTTATAGTAAGAAGCTTCGACTATTACAAAATAGGCATCAACCTCGGATTCCACCTCTTCATTATTGACAAATCTCTTTCTGCCAAAACACCATTTTAAGTTCGGAAATAGAAAATAATCTGAGGGAACTAAATCTGGCCGATAGAGAGGCTGAGGAAAAAGTTCGAAGTCAAGTTGATTGATTTTGGCTATCGCGACTGGACTGGTGCGTTGCTTTAATGAAACAAGGCATACTTTTTCGCTAAATGCGGTAGCTTTTTCTGAATTTCTTCGCTCAAATATTGCAATAAATTTATATAACATTGTCCGTTTATGGTTTTTCCTTTAAGGAGATAGTCAATAGAAATTATCCCGCAAGCATCCGAAAAAAGTAACCTCATGACCTTTGTTGCAAATGGAATAGTTTTAGCCTTCTGTGAAGTCGATTCTTCCCTTTGAGTCTATTGTTTTGACTACTCCTTCGTCTCACGTGTGAAATTATGGATCCATGTTTCATCCATGGTTATGAATTGATGTAAAACTCAGCTTTATTGCTGTGAAACTTCGCCAACCACTCTCTTGAAACGTTCTCACAACGCTGTTTTTACACAATTGTGAGTAATCGCGACATCCATCTTGCGCACAGCTTTCTCACATCCAATTCTTCAGTCAAAATGCGATGTCCAGTATTTTTTCGAATACGCATCATGTCGGCTAACTCGCGCAATTTTAGCCAACAATCTTCCAATACAGTTTTATGAATTTTCACTACGATTTCTGAAGGGGTCAGATCTGGAATATCTTTAAATGGACCACTGCGAAGCTAGTCTTCGCAGCTCATACGACGGCGTTTACACTCTGCCACTAAATATTTTTAAATTGATATCGAAGGACCAGATTCCCTCAGAGTAAAATCTAACTCCGCTCTGATCTTGGATGGATTAAGGCCTTACAAATGAAAGTATTGGATCACGTATCCATAATAAATTGTTGTCATGTTCACAAAATCTCTATAAACGTCCAGTAAAAACGGCTGCAAAACAATCATAAATCTACTTATCAGTTTAGACACGCACTTTTTAAGGTTAGGTCTTTGTAATGTATGCAAATTTTCCACAAAAAATCGCCATCTATATATCAACTCGGGTACTTCTGGAACTATCATCCCATCTGAGAATTTGCAGCCTCTATTTCCCTCGACTTCTGTATTCAATAGTGTCATAGTAGCTGAAAATAATAAACTGAATATCTAAACAATAACTGTCAATAATAACCGAAAATTCACACCTGTTCGTGCAAAATAACACTAAATCTAGGAGAAATCCATAAATAGCCTGAAGCACACTGAAAATCCAATATTGGACTCTATTGGGCATTTTTTGTCTTGAAAGGAAGGGGCAGAGTGGTGATGTAAAAGAAAAACAATGTATTTTCCTAGTCTTTCAAGTCAAAACACAACTGCTGGCCTTCAAAACCAAATAGTCAAGACGTTTTCTAAGATCTCGAGATAAAATTCTCATTAAACCTACACAAATGCCAGCATATTTCACTTACAGGGATCAGATATATCTCTATATTTTAAATTTTGTATAGAATTGCGAACAATCGAGCCGAAATAGAAATGTCATATCTTCGTAAAATAACGTTGACAAGATATTATTTCTCGATTCAGTAGTTCCATCGAACCGAATATAGACATAATGCGAAATTGCTTCCATTACTAAAGAAAAATTCCGATATCAGCAATATCGGGGCACAAGACATATTGCCATGGTAGGTTAATATTTAGATTTTTGTAAATTCCAGGAGCTTTTTGGCATTGTAATGATAATAAGTTTCCTTCAACTTCCCAAGGAATCTCGAGGAAATGAACTAGCTGAAAAAGATTACGGTGGCGATAGCTCCCGCTTAACTCGAATCAGATTTACGACTCGTTGTGTAACTACTAACTTTATGAGCAATCTTCGTGAAATTTTAACTGCATTCTATAGCAGGAAGTTTCGTAAAAATATAGAGCTTTCTTGTAAAAACTTCCGGCAGAATTTATAGTCCAATTAAACTCGGTTTAAAAAACTTGGATTCCATAACTCATAGAAATTGTAAAAGTGGTAAGCGGGTGTTTGCAGAAGCTCCACGGATTGCTTTTATTGTTATCTTAGTGTATACATGCCACAACTTTCCTATACACTTGCTTAAATTAGTTACGTGATTCACTTAATGATCTATAAAGCAATTAGGGCCCCATTAAGGAAGGGCATTATGCAGAGCGCGTTACCTGGCGAATTTTAAATTCCTCCCAGGGGATAATGAACCATATTCGTTGGACATTTTAATTAAAGTTCAGTTCAGGTCCAACATTAGTCATGTTTAAATACAGAACCCCCCGCATCGGAGAGTTTTGCCCTCAAGTAACCCCCTTTAAAACATCTTCGACAAGTTCTTCACCTAATTTAAAAATCTTACTCCCATCTCCTGATATCTAAATGAAAATAGAACGCTCTATAGTCTGCGCAAAAGAAGCTGCAGCTGAAATAGGAGCTATGTTTTACGAAAATTAAAAGCATGATTTTAAAGGAAGCAATATTTTATGTCGTAAAAGGCGTATAAAGGAAGTCGCAAATGTGGCGCCGTTTTCTTCAGGAACCCCTCGTTTTCCGCGTAAAATAATATACATAATTTATTAATCAGACTTCTTAATGTTCTCTACTTTCTCCGCAAACAAATACAAATCATTTGCAAACAAATCCGGCTCCTCTAATGCAGCAAAATGACCTCCTGTGTCATACTGAGTCAAATGCACCAAATTTTTCAGCCGTTTAGTCAAGATTGAACGAGGAGTCAAGCTCAACTCGTAAGGAAACCTGGCGCATCCTGCAGGGGTGTAGATGTGTACCCTAAAAACAATAATTATATCAAAAAATCATCTCATTATAAAAACTCACTTTTGAAGAATCATAAATTCCAACTCAAAATTTGCCAAAGCCTCAGCATAAATCCGCATGGAGCTTGTAATGGATTCCGTGAGCCAATAGATCATGATATTGTCCAAAATCTGTTCCATTGTGTACTTTTCAGTCAAAGCTCCATCTTCCCGATCCCTGAAGTACGGATTAGTGACGGTTATCACTTTTTCCAGTATATAGCCTGCCAAACCCATGGGACTTTCCCTTAAAGCCACCCCTAAGGAAGTTTCCGTATCAAAATTGTCAGAAGTACTATAAGGCGTATTTACCAACGGTATCAGGCTTAGTTCCCTGTATATGGAAATATCCAGTTTCCTCTAAAACAAACATCAAAGTATTTTGCTTGTTGTAGGAGAGCTGAACCTCATTTTCCTCATAAATCAAACTGGGCCAAAAATGTCCTATAACAAACCTAAATTTCTTCTTCAAAGCTTGTTTAAAATAATATCAAACCGGAAGACTCACATAAGGTGTGCCAAAGGGCTCCAATTCAGGCACAAAGTACTGTGCATTCCAATGATTTTCTCGGGATATCTTGCTGTTAAATGGGTGACGACGCTGCTGCCCCAATCCCCCCCATAAACATAATACCTATCAAAGCCTACAATATCCATTAGTTCCTTGAAAATTTGAGCCATGTAAGCTGGAGAGAGTCCTGGCTTCCTAGTGGCCTCCGAGAAAGCGAATCCGGGCAATGAAGGGATTATTAGCTCGAAGACAAAATTTTTACCTACAATTTCTTTTTATCAAAAAAAACCTTGAACTGACTACGCCTCTGACTTCTGAACGGTCGAAATAATCGCAGATTACCGAACAAGTTCCCTAAACTGGGAATATATCATAGAATTGGTGGTTTAGAAAGTTGATTTGAAAAAAAATGATAAAAAATTGTTGAATTTCCCCGCTACTTTTTTACGTGCCTAAAGCTTCAGGTTCCCCATTAAAGCAATAAAATTTAATGAATCATCAGAGATAATCCAGTCACCCGTAGGAATTTTTAAGCGCCTAAAATTTGATTTAATACAAGAAACCAACCCAAGTATGCCTTTTATGTTCGAAACTTTAGTCAGTATTCAGTAAAAAATCAGGATCGTCCCACAAAGGAATGTAATAGAGCTTTTTTTCTTATTTTTGATTTTATGATATGTAGGATCACGAAACCGGGCCATAATTCAATTGACCATCGACAGTTCCTAGATTTCTGTATTCGTCCTTTCCGTTCGCAATGCCGCGTCCCATACTTAAACCATTATGATAAGGCAATTATAGTGATCATCCTTGGGCATCTGGTACCCAGATGTGACCAAGCGGGGTGAGAACCCAAGTAGCAGTAAGTTAGTTAGTAAAAGAAGAGGCTGACCCGGCCAGTTCCAAAAACCGACGAGTTGAGATAAGACAGGGCTCGGTCAGCTTGCTCTTCTTTTCTTTTGTTCCTTTTTTCGTTAATAAACGCACACTTATAGCTTTATTTCTTGAACTGTGATTTCTTTAGTAGATATAACCACCATCCCATATCTACTCTAGTATTGGAGTTTGATATCCCATTAAATCCCGATACTACATGATATAGGATTAAACTATTTTAAAAATGATAAATAAATTGTCTAACTAGTTTAGCCACTTCATTTAAGTATATTTTCCGAATTACGTTGCCAAAGGGGACATAGGGTAGTGCAAGAAGATTTGAAGACGCCACATTTAAAATTTTTTTGCAAAATTTTCATCAATGTCATATGTAAAATTGAATTATTTTTTAAAGAGAATCCAAACTTGACAACCAAGTTTTTCATGAAACAACGTAAGAAAAATCATTGCAATATTGACTTATGAAAGTTTGAACGAAAACATGTAGATCTTCTACATGCCTACTGAAGTCCCACAATACAGTAAGGAGTTGAATGAAAAAACTCGAAGCTACATACCTTTTTGAGGTTGAGTCAGGCTAGGAATAACCTCATAAAACTCCCTAAAGGTGCTCAACCACCCATGCACCATCATCAAGGGTAAAACTTTCACGTTTTGCCCTTGGGTCAAATTCGGCTTGATATGCAGGAAATGCACATCCAAACCTCTAATCTGGACAAAATTGTGAGAGTATTGATTCAGGAACCGCAGTCTCTCAGTCCAGTTGTACTGGTTTTTCCAGTACTCGAAAACGTTTTGAAGAACTGTATTGTGTATTCCATAATATTGTTTCACACCTTCTAGGCTTGGATAAAAGGATTTTGTGTGATGCAGACGAAAGTTTAAGTCATCAAGGGCCTGAAAGATTGTTTGAAACTCATTGAATAGGAAATTGAACACGCAGTGTATCCCAGGTTAGATGTAATAAGAGGATAAATGGGCCAAAAATGTTTGAATTTTTGAATAACATTTGGAGATTGAACCTGTTGGGAAAAAAACCCAACATAAATCAGCGTTATCGCTGGGTACCAATTAGGCCCTAAAGACGTTGGAACTATCCCTAATACATCTGCTGCATTGCACCCCGCGATGCAGCACTTACCCTCACGTGTTTAAACTCGGCCACCGTGATGGCATTGGTTCCTTGAATTATCGTTGTCCCGATTTATGGGGGGCACCAGATAAATCTGTCAAGGGAACCAGAGAGCCACATTTGGGTTTTGACCGTGAAGATTCTTAGGAAAAAACTTTCCACCGAACTAGGGGGCGGTGTCAGTTGGGATTGGTTAAGATCTTTTCGTGGTAATCTCCCTCCAGCCCCACCATCCCTGGGACGCAAATAATCTAGGACTCCCAAAAATTCATTCTCTCAAAGACAAGACTCGCGAAAGCTTCTTCCCGTTTTGTGGACACTCTCGATCCTTGAACGCGGACTCCCTCAACATCTCTCTCATATAACTTAACTCTAAACCAGTGCTCGCGAAATCTCTCTCTCTCTCTCTCTCTCTCCCGTTTCTTGGACACTGCTCGATCCCTGAAGCGGAATACCATCAAACCTCTCTCACAACTTTACCTCAATCTCTACTCCATAACTCTTTTACAAGACACCCTTCAACCTTTATACGTATCATTCTCAAATCTCGGGCGACCCAATACCGACTCTGTAAATATATGTATAAAAAGTGTATATAAAGTTGTAAATCGTAGTGTAACTTAAAGTGATATCTATAGTAAAAGTAAATTACTTAATTCGTGCTACGGAGTTTGTATTCCCTGAACCCTTGAACCCCGTTTACAATCAATTGACGCATCAGCGTCTGGTCCTTCGAATTAATAACTCACACCAGCAAAATAGGAGATACCTCTTCGGGTGCCTTGTGAGGCAGTCGTTTCTGTTAGGCAGTGACTAAAAGCCCCTGGCCTAAACAGAACCCTACTTGTATAATTATGGTATACCAAAAATGAGTCAATCCCGTATTATATAGGGTGTTTTATCAACAAATTTGGAAAAATCATCACAACTAAAGTGTTTTTATTTTTCAAAATGTGAAAATATTCGACTAAAAAAAGTTGTTAGAATGGAATCTTACATCTCCGTACCAAATTTGAGGAATAGAAGTTTTTTTCGAAAAAAAATCTTGTGGCCACCGAAATGCTCAGACCTTTCAATATTGACTTTCTTATTATCGGGTCGACTCAAAAAATTATTTTGTCCTCTTATTACATCTATCCTGGGATACACATGAAATACTTAAAGGAAATGCTTACGCTTTGAGGGAAGTCAATTGGTTTGGTAGTGATTTTGGGGGGTTGGTTAGTAACAGGGCCACTACCCCACCATTTTTCTTCCAAAGGGGGAAGAATGTTGACTAAAAATAGAAATTCAGTTTTATTGAACTGTAAGAAGAATAACTATTTTTACTAACCTTCAAATAATTTATTGTAAACCAAAACCGCAGTTATAGCAATAATTCCAACGACAACGCTGCGAAACATCCACGACATGTTTCACTTGAAGGTCCACAACCAACTGATGATTAGATAAGTATTTTGTAAACAATCTGATTTTAAATAAGTTGAGCAATAAAATGATTTAATAGTCCGGGCTTTTCTCTCTCAATTGTAGAAGATAAAAACACATGAGGATCAAATTTACGCTAAAATTATTGTACTTTAGCTTTTTCCTGTGTTGCACCTTGACCTTAATAAATTTAAAAATAGAAGCAGTTCGTGTTTCTACCATAAAAAAATGTGTATTTTGAAGGTCTGCAGACGTACAGGGTAAATCAAAATTCAGCACACAGAGTTTAGGAATGCGTTTTTAAGGTTCAAATAAGACTTTTTTTGCTCTAAAGAAGGTTACACGAATGCTTAAGCTTCGATATATACGGTATTAAAATATTACCACTATTAAAATTCATTGTAGCCTATGACTGCGTAATTTGACACTCTTCCTCCGTTCTTCGTTAAATTTGTTGAAATCTAAGATCCTTAGAAACGATATAGGCAGAAAGATTATTACAAAAAATACAAAAAAAAACGAAGTTTAATAAAACTTAATAATAACGTGATCGAAACAACTTCGAAATTTTAAAAACCAGACGAAAGTACTACCTTTCAACTCGATCAAATTGTCAACAACTTCATCAGAAAACGCGTAAAATTGTTAAACTACACAGTCATATCCCACTATGAATTTTCATAATGACAATATTTTAACACTCTGTATATCGAAAACTAAACATTTGCAGGCCCACCTTTATAGGTAAAAAAAATCTTATTTTGATCTCAAAAATACGTCCCTAAATTTATTGCACTGAAGATCGATACACCCTGTACTCTCTATATGGTAAAACCTCATGGACTGACACCATCATCAGGCACATAAGATGTAACTGGGTTATCTATCCCTGTCTGGCATCAGTCCCTTTACATAGTAATACAGTCTGGGCCCTGCGAAATGCAAATTTATCTTGTCTATAAAGATGTTGACAGACTTGTCCTGTATTTTGTTCTATAAAAAGATCTCCCCTTGACAGTCCCCCAAAAGCCTAAAATTACGTTTAATTAGCGATGCTGAGCCAAGGGAGATATTATAGGCAAAAAAGCTGAAAAATTATACACCCTTTTTACAGATGGGAAAGAGGGATTTGTAATTTGCTACCCTGTGGGCCTAATAGGACTTGAATTTGTCATAATATAATATGGGCCTTATTAATTGCATACAGAGGTACACTTAATCCCTCCCTAAAGAAAAATCTTACTGGTGGAAAGTATATTAAATTTTCATTTATTCCAAGAGATAATGCTTATAAGGGGAAAGATAACCAAGGCGGCTCTCCCATCGCGGAACGAGGTACTTAGACTCCGAACGACGAGAAGAACAAAAGCATCGGGGGTAGTCAAATTTGCAATTTGAATAATTAAAACACGAAAGGAACGTTTTAAATACCGTCAAAATGTTATTCTTTTCCTTCACTCTTGGGGGCTTACCTCCTTATTTTTAATTCTATTGTGCGGTCCCACCAATTGTGCTTTTGAGACAATTAGCTATCCTATTAAGGGAAATAATTGACAAATAAACTTTTGCATATTTCCTATTTTCTTCGTGTTTCACAGAAATACTTAAAAAATATTTAAGACTACATGAACTTGTAAATTCTGGACGGCAGAATTACAAGAAAACCAGAATGGGCGACTAAAGATTCATCTATGCAAACATCTTTTTGTAGCTCTGTAACTCGAAAACAGTAAGAGATGGGCATAAGGCTAAGAACCATTCCTCTTGATTACAGTCTCTAAAAGGCCGCAAGTATACAGTGTTTCTTCAAGAAAGTCGAGTTTTTGGTAATAGAATGACGACAACACAAAAATGGCTCTTACACAAAGCTTTTTTTGAAGCTCTTTAACTCGTACATGATAACTGATCAGTATAGGAATATGTACAGAATGGGTTTTCTAAAAGTATAAATGCCAATGTTTTGAAAATTATGCCGGCATTGGATATATCCAAAAACACATCTGTCATAACAATATAAGGGAAGATGGTTGAGAGTATGATGAACCCACTACGTCCGACCAAGTGCACCTCAACCACCCCTAGTCATCTTTTTAAATAGAAACATGGTTGCGCAAGCATTTTCAATAAGTTCTTCAATGATACCACAGGTTCTGGAATTTCTCCTTAAAATGTATCTGATAATGCCTAAAATGCAAAATCCATGAGTAAGACACTTGCGCGTAGAAATAAGTGGTTTTCAATCAGAATTAAGCAGTAAAACTGGTAACTAAATGAAAGTTTTGTGGGAATTAAACCACATAGTCAGATTTGCTGCTCAATGTCGATAATTTTTTTATATTAATTATTCGTTTCTTTTCAGGCAAACGTACAAACAATATTCGTGTTGTTAACAAAAACATTAGCAAAAGTCACCTTTATAATTACACGACACTCATTAATAACTCGTTGACTTAACTATTCAATTGTTTATGGTTCATTTTTGAACACTGTAAATTTCAAGTGACCCCACAAGAAGAAACCCAAAGGCGTGAGATGGGGAAACCTAGGGGGTCATTCTATGGCTCCTCTCCTTCCAAGCCATCTTAGGGAGTAATTGTTGTCCAACCGCTGTCTAACGGGTAAAACAAAACATAGCGAAGCCCCCTCCTGTTGAGATTTTAGTAAATTTTCGGCCAATTGATCGTTTTCGTCTTGCTGATTCCCTAGCTTATGGATTGACAATGGCTCTATAGAATTCTCTAAAAGATCACGGTAGATTTCACCATTCAAATTACCTTCAATAAACACAGGTCTTATGATGGCATCTCCATGGATCCCAGCTCAAACATTCATTTTTTGTGAATATTGCCTTCTTTCTTCTCTCATAACATAAAGGTTTAAATCACTCTAAATTCAAAAATTGTGCCTAGTGAGAATATCATTCAAATAAAACTACACTAAAGCAAACTTTTACCAATAGTTGGGACTGGTTCGAATCATCTTCGTTCAATTCCTGATAAAGTTCAATTTTGAATGAATGAAATTTATGCAACTTTAGAACCTTTCGAACCGATGCCGTTGATAGTCCAGTTAAAGAAGATACATGACGAACAAACGAATGATGGATTTTGGAGAAATTTTCCGAGAACTTCGATTTGAATAAGCTTATCTAATATACAGTAGTGGTCAAAATTATAGCAACTTTTTAAAATTTCAAATAATTTAAACTTAACGGCTTAAATTCAAAATAGGTTTTCAAAATATGATTCTACAATAACTGTTGATGATAGAAGTATATAACAATAAAACAATATTAATTTGTATACAAAAACAAAAAAAATATATTCATTTCGACCTGGACAAAAATATAGCAACTTTTCCAACATAATTATAAAGAGTAATAAAAGTTCAACAAATTACAAAAGAATTGTTCAATAATTAATATTTTGTATAATACCCTCGCTGCTGAATAACTTCTGCACATCTTCGTGACATTGAATTCATTAAATTGTTGATGTAATTGTTATCAATACTCTTCCAGGCTTCTTGAAGTGCCTGAAATAAATCCTGTGAATTGGAATATGTATTATTTCGAATTTTATTATTCACATATTCCCACAAATTTTCTATAGGATTGAGATCAGGAGATTTCGACGGCCAAACGAGAACTTCTATCCTTTCCTCTCTTAACCATTCTGAAACAAGTTTCGATTTATGTTTGGGGTCATTATCTTGTTGGCAAATGCTTCTTAGTGGCATGGTTTCTTCAAGATATAGTCGTAAATGATTCCTGAGGATATTTCGGTACATGAACCGATTCATGCGACCTTCTATTTTGTGAAGCGGATCCATACTAAAACCAGAGAAACAACCCCAAACCATAATCGAATCTCTTCCATGTTTTACGGTTGGTAAAACAAACTTTTTTTGCAACCTTGCGCCTTTGGGTCATCTAACGTGTGATGGGCCATCACTTTTAAATAAGTTAAATTTGAACTCATTGCTGAAAACTACCAATTTCCACTTTTCAGATGTTCAGTATTGGTAATTCTGCGCAAACTGATGTCGGGCTTTCACATTCTTCTTAGACAGCAATGGTTTTTTCGTTGGTCGCCTACCAAATAATCCATTTTCCACTAATCTTCTTCTTATGGTCTTGGAACTGATATGAGCTAGGCCCGTTTCCTCTAAATGTGATTTTATATGAGTCGATGATAGAAATGGATTTTTTTGACACATTCGAATTATTCGTTTATCAGTTCTTTTTGTAGTTTTCCTTGTGCATCCTGAATTTTTTACAGCTGCTTCTCTTCCAGTTTGTCTGAATTTGTAAATAATTCGATATAAAATTGACTTATGCACACCCAAACTACACTTTCGCTTTGCCGTTCGCCACTTTTACACCGCTCAATGATAATTTTCCTGACTTCTAATAAGATTGTTTTACCTCGACCCATAATGAAAATCGTCGATTTAATTTAGAATATGAAACGTCTTTAAACACACAAGTCTGTTAATCAAGTGAAAGTTTAAAATTCCAAGAGTTGCTATATTTTTGTCCGGTATTTAAAAAATATGTTTTGATAGTTTCTTATAGGAATTGTTGATATTTTATTTGGATACATTTTAAACATCAACGCTTGTGGAAGATGAATAATATAAAAACGTACATTGGGTTTAGCCGAATAGATACATTTTATTTAAAATTTTTAAAAGTTACCATAATTATGACCACTACTGTATATCTTAAGTTGATTCCTTTTTTATTCGGCGCGGAACTGGTTTTTTCAAATTTCTATATTAATTTCCTAACGGAGAAAGGATTGATGTTCGTTCCAAGGTTCTCTTGGCGAAATATTTTTGTGGTTCATAAAAGACAACGTTCCTCAGCTCTATGAATAAAAAGGATTTCAACCCGTTCCGCAATTGAATAAACATGTTTCGATTGAACATTTGCGAGAAGAAGCACGAAGTGAAACTCAGATAATAAACAGTATTCGATGATTCACTGAGTAGAAAAACATTCATAAATATCGATAAAAGAAAAATACCTAATTTTTTACAGTTAAAATTTTACAGTATTTCGAGAACGTGAATATCATTTGCAGACTTACATAGAAAATAACGAACACTTATTATAAAAGATAATAAATTTTTATTATTATTATTAATAATTACTAATATTGAACGGCGAATCTTACGCTCCGATTTAATTGCAATAAAACTTTGAATTAATTATCATATAATATCAGTTCTACTACTTATTCCTGATCGAAAACCATTTAATTCTACGCCTAAGGGTCTCACTCATGGATTTTGTATTTTAGGCATAATCGGATATATTTCAGGGCGGAATTCTAGAAACTTTGCTACCATCGAAAAGCTTATTCAAAATTCTTTCCCACGATATATCGCAACCACAACCGTGCTATTTAAAAAAATGACTGAGGGTAGCTAGAGTGCATTTGGTAAAAAGACAATGAGTTCATCATGCCCTCATTTTTCCCATCATATTATGGTAAATGTGATTTTAGATTTTTCCATTGCCGGCATAATTTTCAACATATTGGCATTTGCACTTTTAAAAAACATACCCAGTATGCTAGAGATTCATCCTGTTGGTTGTATTTCATGATAGATTGCAAATGTACAGAGTGTTGATTAAATAAACAAAAGTGTTTGGTGACAGAAAAGCGAAGACACTATTGGCAAAGTTCTTCTATGCACAGATCTTTTTAAGGCTGTATGAAGTAACTGTGAAGAGACTTATTGGGCGATCTCATCTAAAAATCCTTTCTCTTGATTACAGCTACGATTTTTATCACTAACAAAATAGTAGAAAAAGGAAAAAATTTAAACCAGAAAAACTTCTCGCATTTAGTAATAATATTTCATGAAAGTATGAAAGTTTCAGGTATGGGATGAATGCACGAGGTATCCACATCCAGGCCCTGTTTGCTTTTTCATTCCAGGGATATGTTATATTAAAAGTTTGATATATAACTTTTAGTGGGGTAGACTGAATGTGGGAACAATCCGCCTTACAACAAAAGCTCCGGGAGGTACAATTTTGTTGCTTTTATTGGCGTCAAAGAGATATAACGTTGCTTTATATGAAATATCCGAAGATCGTGCTATTTGTAGGTTAATACGCATATTTACTTCACGACCTGAATTATTACTACAGGCTTCATAAAATGAAAATAAAGTACCCTGGACGTGTTTATGAATAACGAATAAAGAAAAAATTGTGTTGTTCCTCTCGGAAATCTTCGTATCTCGAAGCACCGTTAATGTGGAGAAAAAAACATATAGTCAATCTTTTCTAAAAATACTCATAGTTTATGGCGAGAAAAGAAGACAGTTTTAATTCCAGGAGCTCCATTGAGCTTTTAATTAAGGTGACGATAGTCGTTCCCCCAACTTTCGCAAAACTCAATCAGCAATAAATTTACATGGCCTGTTATTGAGGGCGTTTTAACGAAATTATTTAGAATCCACTTTTCGGATTGATTTACTTCGACAAATCCAGAGCTTTTCGCTTTTCAAAAAGAAACTAATTAAACTTTTAGCTTATTGTCAATTTAGTTTAGCTTTACGTCCTACATTGTACACCTAAACTGTACCTGTATGTGATTTAATTTAAATTTTCAACAGTTCCTGCGAACTTGCAGAGCTAGTTTCCAGTCAATATTTTAGTATGTTTGAACAAGAACATAAATCAATTCAAAAAGCACAACAAAACCTTGTCAAACATCAGGTAACAGGAACACAGTCGGCAATTATTTGCATAAATGCATTAAACGAACTAACAAAAACTGGATAGATGCCAGCTGCTCCTGCAGCTGAAACTTCATTATTTAAGTGCCGCAATCAATTAAAGTGCCAGTTATTTAAAATACAGGTCAGGTTAGGAAAAGTAAGGCTCTAATTCTTAGAAGAACTCGTTTGATTTGTTGCTTTGTCGGGAAACAATAATAGAGCAGCTAGTTTAGAGCTTTAGTTCGTGTTTGTGACTCGGAATAAGTTTGTGTTGCCATTGGGAAGACGAGTTTGTTGCATTTTCCTCGAGTTATGAGATTTATTGAAGGTTAGGAATTCTGCAAGACATAACCAAGTATCAGATAATAACTGAAAATGATGTTTGTTGAATGGTTCTAATCTTCAATTGTTAGATAAAATCTATTAAAAGACATTTTTCCAAAAATTCGCATCACATTTTTCCCTAAGAACGAAGTTATTTTAAACGGGATGGTCTGTATACAGTGTGTAATATTTAATCTGAATTATCGAAATATCTCGAATACTAGGCACCCTATAAAGAAATGTTAAATAGCAAGCTTTAATTATTCTGAGGTGAAAATGTTTTGGTACTAAAGTTGATTCTGCAACACTTGGTATGAGCGGAGTGGGGGTCAACTTTTTAATTTCAAATGGTAATTTTTATAGATTCAGATAATACGACTAAAAATAGGAAACATTTATCCGAAACATATTTTTGGATTTAAGCTAGAAAACCCTCTTTCGTTTATAATTCGTCGAAAGATTTGATGAGATTTAAATTAGAATTAATGGAAACATGAATTTTTTGTATAGCTTTAATTTCACGTAAATGCGTAACCTGAACTTCAATGCAGTTATTTATTCGTATTGTAAAGAACTCTTCACATCTACGAAGTGTATCTTCTGGAATATTGGAACAAGCCTTTACAAACCACAGAATCATATCTTCTCTTGTCGTTGCTAATTCTTTATAAAAATGACTGTCAAGATATCCCCACAAAAAGATATCCGGTGAGGTAAGATCTGAAGATTTAACAGGAAAGTTCAACGGACCAGATCTGCGGTGCCCTCGACCGTTAAAATTACGATTAAGAACTCCCCGTGCCGCCACAGAACAGTCAGTTGGACAACCGTCATGTTGAAACATGTTCTGACGAACTTCTAATTTAAAATGCTGAAGTAATATGGGCACGACATTTTTCAAAATATTTCGGAAAATTTTGAATTTCGTTTAATCTGTGCAGGTGACCACTCACAAAAATCCACAAAATTTTGAAAATCCATATCATAGAGCTCTTCATATAAAGAAATATGATAAGAATGAAACTTGCGTATCCTCGGCATTCTCTACACACTGATATGAGAAATTTCTGATAATCCTGATTTTTCTCTTGTACTCGCTTGGGGATTAAAAGCCACAGCACGTGGACTGCAATTTGATTATTTCCTCCATACACAGAAGCTGGACGAGTTATTTTCTTCTGATTTACAGTTTCTTCATTAATAAATTTTTTAATCACCGGATAGAAATAAATGTGGGATCGTGGTCTTTCAGGCAAACGCTGAGCGTAAAGATTGACAGCACTGCCTAAATGCCTATCAGCTTCTCCGTACCCCAAAACTATTTTCATTTTCTCCTCTACGGTCAAACCCTTTAACGGGAAGCACTATTTTTTTAAACTGGAAATAGCCATTTGAAATATGAATTGAATTTCGTCAATAACAGAGTTTTCTAGTATCAATCGAAAAAAAACAATTCGAACAGTTTATTTTTTATTTTTAGCCGTATTACCTAAATCTGTAAAAAAATAGAGGTTCCTATTTAAAATTAAAAAGTCAACTCCCATCCCGTCTACACGCGAAATGGAAGGGAGTAAACATCAGTGTATTTCCCCCTCAGAGTGATTGAAGCTTGATACTAAACATTTCTTTATAGGATGGTTAATACACATTCGAGATATTTCGATATTTCAGGTTAAATGTTCCACACCGCATTTTTGGTTATTTAGAACGGGGGTAATATCAAAAATTTACCGGTTACGTTCCTATATCCATCTCTACAAGATTTGTGCCTACAAAACTCGAAAATTTAATTAGTACAAAAACGCGAAAAATAGCAGTTTCAGTCTCCTCGGGTTTTAGCCACCCCAAACTTATTTATTTTTAACACAACGCCCTGTATATTTTACAGGGAGCTTTTTCTATTCTAGAGGGTTAGAAAGGACGGAAATCAATGGCAACACAGTAATAGTCCGCGTAAGCTTTAAAACTGGAAGCTGGCACCATTGGAGGGAACAAACGAGGTGGATCGTAAAGATGGCTCAAAGAGTTAAAGCGTTTTCTTTATTTCTAGATTCATCCCCGACATCAAAAGCGGGGAGGTCACGAGTTTCCTACAAGATAATAACCTTGAAAAGGAATGATAGATAAAAGAAAGAGAAATTGGAATCCTCGTTTCATTTGGCGGTTCTTCTCATGGATCGGGAAGAGCATTTGCATCCAAAATTATGTCCGCAGGAACTATCATACACCTCAGCCACGAACTTGAAGGAATTTACCAGCAAGTGTATAAGTTCCTGATTGCGTTGCAACAAGTGTGCCCCTAAAATTTCAATCTTATATTTTACATTCAAATCACTTCGCATTTTTCTAATGCAAGAGCTGGGATCTTCTTCTACCATGCTCAGGACATTTTCTTCCAATTCAAGCGTTCTTATTGACGTTGACCTTCCTGGACCTTCATTTTGTTTAAATGAGCCGATTTCTTGTAGACTTTGATGAATACCTGGAAAAATCTTTCGTTCAGAAGTTTAACGGTTGAGAAATCGTTCAATGTACAACCGTCTAGCTGCTGCTGAATTTCAATCGGCAAGACCGTATATGAAATGCATAGCAGTCATCTGGGTGTTCGTATATCGATTTATTTGCAAAGAGAGAAACTGGCAGACCACCAAACGTATCCAACAAGTGGAAAAAATAGCCGTTATTAGTTATCGTAATAAAAAAAAGGAAACTTTCGTGAAATTTGGAGTATTTAATTTTTTCCTGAACAGTTTTAGAGATATGCAAGAGATTAGAATTTAACTTTACAGTCGAAAACGAAACCAGATATGAAAACAATTAAGCGGCAGAAAAGTTTCATTTTTAGATACTCTGTTACAAAGATCGATTAACGTCGCCGAAAACTATCAGGCGTTTTTTCTGTTTATACTTCCTATTCCTCGTGGATACGTTCCTGAAAAGTCTCAGGAAACACCCTGTACAGCACTGACGACACTGGTAGTAGGGAGGCCGTTCTCTTACAAAATGCCAATTATTCAATAGTATCACCAAAACATCAGTGTAATAAGTTCTGCCTTAAGCCCCCCTCGATGAGGTTTTTCTCGTTACCTGGACAAATAGACCCAACCGATACTACTATTTGCCTTTTACTCCACATCCTCAACTCTTTCGATATATTACTCTATATCAAAAAAATCAGAACAAAAGGTGAATAAATTTATAAAATAAAAAATGTTTATTTGTGCTTTTAAATAAATTTGATCATGTTGAAAATGCTACCCGTCTAACACAATGCACTTATGTCATCTTTTTTTTCAATCCTAGGAACAGTCAGAGAAGTCTTTTTCCGGGATGGCTTTCAATACTTTCTTCGATTCGGCTTTTATCTCCTCAATCGTGTCGAAATGAGGTCTCCGGAGCGGTCTTTTGCGTTTGTCGAAGGGCCAAAAGTCCAACGATGTTAAGTCAGGCAAATAGGGTGGATGTGGAACAATTTGGATAGAGCTTTTGGCAAAGTATTCTCGAATAACTAATGCAGTGGGTACGATGAATTATGGTGGTTCAAAAACCAAAAATTGTCTGCCCATAATTGTGTCCTTTTGGGACGATTAGCTTCACGCAAACGACGCATCACGTTCAAATAATATACCTTGCGGATATTTTGGCCCGACAGAGGAAATTCATAATGGTCAACTCTGCGATAATTGAAGAAAATTGCGAACATGTTCTTGATTTTTGAACGAATTTTGACGCAGTTTTTTCGGTCTTGGTTCACTTTTTGTACGATGTTGGTTCCATTCATCGGTTGGTTCCGGATGAAATATACAGATCCTAGTCCAAATCCCCGATAACGTTGCGTACCATGATGTCCTGGTAGTCAAAAATCCTTGTTTGATAGATTTCAATGCGTCGCTTTAAAAAAAAATTGAATGTTATTGCGATTTATCGAGATTTGACGCGTTTTATCTTTACATCTTTTAAAACAGTAAGGGTGGATCCAAACGAAATGTCCGTAGCATCAGCAAGGTTTCCAATTGTCAATCAACGATTTTGGAGTAACTAAATCTTTGATTTCTTTGATGTAGCTTTCATCGGTCGATATCGATGGTCGTCCGGGGCGTTGTTTCTCCTGAACTCTTTCTAGGGCTCCTTTAAAGCCTTCGCACTACCAGTATACATTTTTTTGCGACATAACCGTTGTACAAAAGCCCTACTGTAATATCTTCAACGTTTTCGCCGCAGAACATTCATCCTGCAAACAAAATTGAATGCAAATCCTTCGTTCAACAAAATTAGACATGGTAAAAATCGAAAAACTCACTTTTGTATGTTTAAAAAAACGCGTCTAGCTCTACAACAATTGAATCTATTCGGACGAAACTTTGCATAGATGTTACAGGCAGTGCCACCAACCTACAAAAAAAATAATTTCATGGTTTATACTGCTACTGAAGTTTAAATAAAAAATTCACCTTATTTTTTTCTTACAGTAGAAAGTAGCTCTGAGCAAACATGCGTGGTCTGCACCTAGCGAGACTGATACTGTCAACCTGCAATTTATTTTTTTTATATTAAAATAAAAGAAGACTAAAAAATGCTCACTGAAGAAGAACTAGAGTGATTGTGCTTTGAAACAATCCCCCGAGTTTCTGAGGCGAACTCAAGTTACGTGGTTTTCTCAATATAGCAATGAATAGATTAACAATATTCCAAAAATTTCCAGGACAGTCATAGTTCCAAAGCTCTCTTCCGGTCACTTTTTTATCCCTTTGCAATAGAGAGCTTAACTCGTTTCGCACGCAATTCTTATTTTAAAGAGTTTTAAAGCCCCTTAAAGCTATTTTCTGTATTTATAACTACTTGTAAATTGTAATGCAACATCCAAAAATTGCAAATAATGCCTTAATGCCACGTATACACCCATTGTCCGTGACAATACTTTAATTAAAATCCGATGTAGACCAACATGTGTCGACCATTTGGCCAGGATCCAAATTAAATTAAATATCAAAGAGTGGTGTAACATGAAATTTCTGTTAACTCATTTAAGCCAATTATCGAATTTTACGATATAATTGGAAACCTGCAGGATTATGCCGAAGTATAATTAAAAACTCTTAATTGATTTCGATTGATTTTATACAGTAAAACCTTTGAAGGGAGTAATTTAAAGTTCCACCTCAGAAATTGCCAATATAAAACTACCAAGAGAAATATATCTCCGATGAATCGACAAAAACCCAATGTAACTTCACTTGAACTCGACAGTTCAGTTGTTTATTCTCAAAGGGCTTTATTGGACAATCCAAGAAACGGAACTTAGGACATTCTTTTACTTTTATATGCTTACTCGTGCACAGAGGCTGTCTTAGAAAGTTCGCCTTTATCTGCAGTACTTTCAGCGAAAAAATACATCAGTTTCCCTCTCTCAAACTCTCACTACGTAAGTTGCAGATCTTGTAGAAACACTCTTGAGGAGTGGTCAATAATAACGGGGTAAAAGAGTTAGGGATAAAAATAATTGTGTAACGCTACTGTTAGACCACCGAAAACTGCTCGTAAATAAATTCAGTGGACATGTTTACTCTGATATATTCGAAAACTTTACTGCAGTCCTGTCAAGGTAATAAAGAGAAAGTTTGGCGCAGTCCGATGGAAATTTGCCTTGTAGTTTTCTGCAAATAGTTAAATGGGGCGTCTAAATTGTTTACAATTACGAGGGTATTTCTTGTTCCGGGGTTAATATAGAGAAAGTTAGCGAGAGAACAAATAATTAGTAGCAACAGAAAAAATTTAAAAGCAAATGCAAAAGCAATTTCCCCAGAAAAGAAGAGCCCTTAAACCAGGTTTTAAATATTTGAAACATATACAGGGTGTCTCATTAAAAAACCCGGCAGTTGAAAAGCCATAACAGGCGACCCATTTTATATGAGTTTTAATAAAAACCTTTAGGCACTTTGAAAAATTTTGAGGCAATGAACTACTCAACTATTAGCCTTGGGTATAGGAATGTCCACATTAGAAATTATGCCCAGGACATATACAGGGTGTTATTTAAGTAAGTTGTCAAATTTTAAAGGGTGATTCTTTGAGTGGGTTTAAGACGAAAAATTTACGTAAACTTAGAACCGGTAATGCTTCGTTTGCAACGTACAGGGTGTCAAACTTTTTTTATCGTTGCATAATAAAAAATCTCCTAAATAACAAAACGTAAATTATTGTGCCAGTGAAAGTTGGTGACAGTTTTTAACTGAAGTACTTCGGAATATTTTAACCAGAAACTGTGTGTCACCTTTGGCAAGTTACGTGCACAGGGATAACGCCAGAAATTTAATAAAAAACAAACAAGAAAACGCTTTATTAAAACTACAATTAAACTAATGGAATGCATTTTTTTTAAATTTTAACAATAAGTAAGTCGAAACTTAGAATAGTTGCTGAAAATGTCTTCCTTCAATTTCAACGCAAGCATTAGCTGCTCTTACCATCGATTACCGAGCACGTTAAAATATTTCCGACGTACATCTTATCTGATTACACGAATCCTGTATTCGTTCGATTAATTCGTCTTCAATGGTGCCCGAAGTTCTATAAACGAAGGACTTTATATGTCCTCAAAGGAAAAAATCTAACAGATTTAAATCCGGTAACCCAGGTGATCATGTCCATATTTAATTCGAAAAATATATAAAAGTTTTCAGAAAATAGAGGGCGCATAAATAACAATAATAATCATGTATAACACTGTCAAATTTCAACAAAAATTTATATTTTTACGAAAAAACGATGTTTTAAGAAAAATTTTACACCCTGTATCTTGAAAACGAAGCATTACCGAATCTATCTTTATGTAAACTTTTCGTCTTAGGATCACTCATCTAATCATCCAAACAATCGCCATTTAAAATCGGGCCCGGTACTTAAATATCATCATCGATATCTCAACTGCAATAAATATACAGGATGTTCAATTTAAATATTTCGACCTTTGGGCCAGTTCAGCTTCAACATGGTTAATTTTCAAGTTTTATCGAAATGTTCACGTTTGAATCAGTATAACACCACAACAGTAGGAGATTATTTGATGTACGCAACTTCTAATATTAGAAATGATCCCCATGATATACACGTGCAAAATATTAAAAAAATATGCAAAATGTCCTATTTCAAAAACTAAACTTTTCAGTGGCCAAAATGTGTGATTTATTTTAGTAAGTTGTGCTTGAAACGTTCACTTCGATTCGACAAGCCTCCTCAGTTACTCGAGGTAGTTATAAGAACAGCTATACAGAGTTAACCACGCAACACATTCATAAGCAAATTGTTTACTTCCCGTTATCATTGCCTAATAAAATATGGTTTCAGGCTAGAATCCATCGTTTTGAATCCAAAGAAAATACAGGGTGAGTCGGGAGGATCGTGCCAAACTTCAGGAGTGTGTTGTACATGAAAAACAAATGTAAAAAAACTCAAATGTTGTTATCCGATTTTCGTTTGTTTACAAGTTATAGTGTAAATAAAATTAAAACATAAAGGCTAAGCAACATTTAGACGAAACGTTTCCTGGACGTTGGATCGGTCGTGGTGGCCCTATTAGTTGGCCTCCAAGGTCTCCAGACCTCACACCACTAGACTATTGTTTGTGGGGTTGGTTTAAAACTGAAATGTACAGAGTAAAAGTGGACACTCAAGATGCACTAATCCGACGCATTAGAAATGCTGCAGCTGCCATTAAAGAAAGACATGAAACAATCAGGAGCGCAACGAATGCTCTTCATAGACGAAGCCGAAAATGTTTAGAAGTTAATGGCAATATTTTTGAACATTTACTATGATATCCAAACGTTAATTTATGGAATTTCTTATGAAATTTATAATTTTTTAAATTTTATGTTTTAATTTTATTTACGCTATAACTTGTAAACAAACGAAAATCGGATAACAACATTTGAGTTTTTTTACATTTATTTTTCATGTACAACACGCTCCTGAAGTTTGGCACGATCCTCCCGACTCACCCTGTATTTCCAAAATGGCAGCACTGTCGGTAATATCGGAAGCAGCTACCAACTTCGTTATTTTAACAGAAATCCCCTAATTTTTTCATGATTTACAGACTTTCAGACAAAGTTATTGAAATTTGAAACGATGCTACTTCGTAGAGATGTGTCGGTGTTTATGGAAGAGTTTTTGTCAAATTGAAATACGTTAAAAGGGAACTTATTAGGTCCTTTTTCAACTCCAGGACACTGATTCCAAAATTCGCAACGGTTAGCTCACAATACCGATTTCCGCGGGGTCTTGCAAAATTTTCAAATTTTCCCATATACCTCGGAAGTGGCAAATTTTAAATATAAGGTACTTCACATCAGTTGGCCTTAAAATTAAACGATAAATCCCAAAATGACAAGAAAATTAGGAAGTTCTATTCGAAATAACAAAGTTGGATGCTACTTCCGCTCTAACCGGAAATGACGCCATTTTGAAAATATTTTACTTGGAATCAAAATGGTACATTCTAGCCTGAAGTTAAATGGCATTGAAATACGCTGGTGAGAAGTCCAAAATTTCCTAGTGAACTATCCTGACTAACTCTGTATTAAAAATAGTCTACAAGTCGTAAGAAGTAAATACGGGAAAAGATACAGACTGTCCGATTTAAAGTTCTCAACTTTCAGAGCAAAACAATATGAAGGGACAAACTCGTTCTTATGATTTGTTTTATGCAGAAAGCTCTTCTACTGCTGAATGATGATATTCCTGTTCTTGGCGTTAAGCTCTTCCATTTCAGAGACAAGTCGACTCTCCTGGTTGCTACGGAAGTATTGTATGATGGGCATTGTTTTACAATTGCTGTTGTCTTCTCTGGTTGGTTTTTAATTCGATTCAACTCTAGACTTTTTTTTTATAAGCTAAGTTTCTGGAAGTAGTAAGGCTAGAGCCATCTCCCCTTTCACTCGAAACAATAAGGCCCAGGGGACGCTGAAATGATTATATGAGGATACAGTTTTGGAGGCATTTCTTTTTTCGGTTTATTGCGAAGGAAGCTAAACGGGTTGCAAATAATTAATAATAACGGAAAATCGCTTAAAAGTGAATTCAAAAGCAATTCCTCCCGGGAGGATATGTCCCTAAACCGGAAAGTAAAATTTTAAATCTCATCCGATTTTCACCTGTCTGAGCGGTATAGAAATAATGTAATCCCAGAAAATCCCTGGACTGGCCATTCACCGCTAACAAGCTACTCAATTCTGGGAAAATTTGTGGACACCTATATAGCGTTACATTTTTATTCCCATACTATCCACGTTCCAGATTCGAAACACACTTGTTATGCGACGTAGGTACACACAAAGAATATACCTGGAAACTTTAATAGGAGCTTCGCGGAATATTGTAACAACATTTTTAACTATATCGATTAAAAACCAACAAACTGCAAACAGAACCTGAGGAGATTCTTATCGAGGAACTTCGTAATTAAGGTGACAATACTAGCTGAAAAGACATCCAGAAACTTTCCCCTAAACTCAATCAGCAATAAATTTACATGCTCTGTTATTTCGCGTTTAACTAAATTATTTAGTTTCCGCTTTTCAGATTTAGATTGATTTACTTCTATAAATCCCAAACTTTCGGATGCAGGAAAATAAAGGGACTAATTAAACTTTCAGGTTAGTGGGAGTTTTGTTTAGTTGGCTCCTCTCTGCATTGTAATTGGGGATGAGAGGAGCTAAAGTTGGTTTAGAGGCAAGATTGTCTAGGATGTCCTCTATTTAACATAATATTGCACCAATTTGGTCATCCTCTCGTTATTAATCAACAGCATGATGGCGTGCACAACCGAAATCCCCGCTTTGTTATCTTGACTTATACAAGATCAAAGGGAAATTCCGTATTCAATTCGTACACTCCAGAGTGCTAACTAGGGAGGAATATGTTATACATTGTAAGCAAAGCCAAATTAAATCTGAATAATAATGAGTTATATTTTGACGAGGGGTTGCTTTAAAATTATTTCGAATTCGTTATTGTTATTATTATTAGCATGTCGGATGGTTCCGGTGTTATTGGAGAGAGCAACACTTTTTCCTTTCATCCAGCATTGCATTTTGATATCTGCTCTATTCCTTTTAATCTTCCCTTGGCAAGTATCGATCGGGCATAATTTCGAAAAGCAGACCACCCGCTAGGAAAGCACAAAGGCTTCGGTTTTTCTTTGTGAAATGCTTTATTAACACCAAGTAGATATCGTTCGTTTCGTTGAATCCTCGGATGCTCCCTCTGAAAATATATTGCGGCAATATCTTTGCACTGAGGAAACAATGGCGTTTCTATATATCGAATGTCTGATCTATACGGATAATAAGCGATTCAATTTTCTGTTGAGTCAGCCCGTTTCCCATCCATACACACGATTTTATTGGGCTATGAGCTGTGACGTTCCCCACTCTCATTATACTCTAAAAAACAAATCTCTGCAATTTTTTTCCAAACAGTTTTAATGCGCTTTTCAAACTGTGTTGCGGCCTTGTGCGAACAAACAATATTCTGGAATATTTGAATAATTTTTCATAATCCGGATTCTACGCGGATTATGTTGCGAATTCCCAGCTTTATGGCCAAGTGTTTAATCGAAAACACAAAGTGGAAGCTGCTTTCAACTCGACAGACATGCGAGCAGTGTAGACATCCCTTTAGAGGGCATATTTCATTTTTGTCCAGAAGGGAGGAAAGAGTGCAATGGAAAGTTTGTTCGTGTAAAAGTTGAAAGTTGCATCTTTTAAGGCAGAACTTGCATGGCTGGAATTTTGAGGGTTTCTATCGTCAATTTTATTTGTCTTATACGGCACTAAGCAAGGAATATATGATTAGATAATAAAGTTTATAGGAGTTTGAATTTTATAACTCAAGAGCGATGTTGTCATAGAGCTGAGTTTCTCTTATTTAGTGGTTGGGGTGCGATTGGGAAATTCGTTTTTCTACTGGACACTTTCATCTGAGAAATCGACAAATGATCCCATACTGCATTGCAAGATGCTTACCTAAAACAGAAAATAATCAGATATTTTTTAACTGAAGTCAAACTGAAAGTTCGGCATTTATCCATAAGAGATTGACATTGCACGTATCAAAGACTACACAGGATGTTTTATTCGAATATATTGGACACAAAGCGAAATTACAGATTTGCAAGAGTTTCTCTGAAACGTTTCTTTTGAAGACTAACACTCCCAAACCATACGAGATAGGTAGAAACACCTATATCAAGAACAATCTCGAGAATATATAACTTCTCATCAACATTGTATATGCAGGCTGTAATACATGATCATGACGATAATTCAGGGAGCAATAGTAGGCTGAAAATTAATGAAAAAAGGTTTGTAAACCCCTTAATCATAGTCGCACAATTTTCGATGTACAGGGTGACCAAGTAGGACATGTTTTAATATTTTGCGTTTTATTCACATATTGCCTGAGTTAAATTTTTGAAACTTCAACATCTATTTTTTAAGACCCTTTCTAACAAAATGTGAAAATCGTCGGCAGCCATATACAGAGTGTAAATTTTTTTCAGGTCATGTACTACTTCATGCTTTGTATCTTTTTTAAGGAACATCATATATGAATTCTGATACCAAATTTAAATTCCTTCTTCAATTGCTTAGCTTTTTGGTAATATATAGCATTTTCGTATCTTTCTGTGCTTTCGTAGAATCTGCAAAAATATCTATCGATACAAGTTGACAATATAAAGAGAGTAAGGAGAAAAAATAATCATGGTACTCAGTTATCAACTATTTAAAGAAATTCGTCAGGTTTAATCAAATTTCTTAATATAAAAATTAATCTAAACGAAAACGAAAAGGTGTGACATTTTGCCATCCTGTATAAGGAAAATGGTGCGTTTTTGACCATGGGTCTATTAGCAATTTTTCCATTCTTTTTCAGAATACTACCTCCCCTGACACATCTCTATGATGATATGTTACTCCTTGTATACAGTGATTTTATCAAAATATTCACTTGGATACCTTCGAATTTCCAAACTATCGGGAATAGTTATAGTAATACCCATATCATACATTATCTTTAGGATAATTCTAATTCTAAATTTCGAAAAACATACAGGTTGTTCCATCTTAACAAGCCAATAACAGAGATAAGTGGAACCATAAATTTGATTGTGTCGCGACACTTCATAGAACCCTTTTTGGCATACGAGACACCCAATAATAAAACTTCTATTAAAAAGTACTGAAATTTCATTTAAAAAATATATACACTGCAAGCTTAACTTCCTAAACTACAAATCAATTCATCATTGCTTGGGTTTTCCCACAATGTATATCCCTTCAGGCAACTCATTTTCCTGCTCCAGTGTTTGCCTATATGCATCGTTTTGCTTACTCGACGACGACAGCGTATTTATAACCTAAAAATCACAAATCATTTGCAGAAAACCAAACTCCCTTCTAACCAACTCACATTATCATGTCCAGCTGGCACTTGCTGAACGTAGCTAGTAACAGGCTTAAACAACCCCCTATCACCATTATTGACCACCTGTGCATGTACGGTGGGCGTGGCCTGAGTAGACGTGTAACGCCCTGTTGGCGCATTATAAGAGGGGGAGGTTGGAATTGGGGTATAATGCTGATTCTGATAAGAAGAAGTGACTTGAGTGGGTGCGTACTGAGTTTGATAGGTGGGTGGATTTTGGCTAGGCGCGTAATTTTTTTGAAAGGTGGGCGTGTAGTGGTGTTCGTAAGAGGGCGTGGTTGGTGTGGGCGAGTGATATGAGGCAGTTGATTGAGTGTATGATGGTTGATATTCGTGAGAGTTTGTTGTATAGATATGAGCGAGTTTTGAAGGATAGTTTTGGTCCTGAAAAATGTTATTAATGATTAATTATTGTTTGAATTAGAGGTTGTAGGATTATTATTACGTGAATTGCAGGCCCTTCGAGGTAATAGAGAGGACTGGGAGTAGTGTGATGCACGTATTTAACTGGGGACTGATGTTGCTCTAAACTTCCTTCCTGTAAAATAAAAAAAAATTACTTTAGCGAGTCGTAAAAACATCCACCTGTCATATAAAAGCTTGTAAAGCCCCTGTAAAACAATACGCTTCCGTTGAAGATACTGTTTAAATTTATCCTTGAGATAAATTTATACAGCCCATAAAAAGGCTAATCGGAGATGAAAATACGGCTCACCGGAGAATTAGAGTCGTCAACTGAGCCCGAAATTATGAGCGGCTTTTGAGCTGATACAGGAAAACAGGTAATTTTACGCTAAATAAAATTTGATATTCCCTCTCTGATTTCCATAAGAGAGTTATTTGAAAAAGAAGAAAATCCGTATTTTCTTTTTTATGTTTTCGAGAGACTTACATATTCGCTATTCTCAGACTCCACGTAATCATAGGTTTTCACAGTTTTACTATTTGTTTCTTCTCTTGAACTGTACTGAGATACAGGTATTTGGTTTATATCTTTGTGAGCTACATAGACCACGTTCGGGTTAGGAATATATTGAGGATGTTGTTGAGCTTCCGGATCTTCTTCATACTTCACATCTGCCTTATATCTGATTAAATCTCGAGCTAGATTATAAAGATAACAAATTATAAAAGATTTTACCCATGTTTGTCAGCTTTATAGGAAACAATTTGCACCCTCCCATCTGGAAGTTTCACCCTATATTCCCCATTAGTCGCCTTGGAACTCCTCACTTGCTGATGGGAAAAGTCATCTCCTGTAGCTTTATCCAAGACTTTATAGGCAAAAGCATAGTTGTTCTTCTTGATGGGAGCCTATAGAGAGGTGGATTCATTTTACCATGTAAAAGTAAACCAAAATTCACATAAATTTACGTTGTGAAATAAATTCGGTAATAATATTCGACATTTCAGTGTCCGACTTTCCCAGCAAACAGATTATGTATTCGCAATTATTAGTAGAGATGCGATTGGCGAATAACATAAATTCGGCATTGGTTTAGTTTATTTGACGAGGCTTAAAATTGAAAACAAATATGGAGATATGTCTGCAAAACTTGTTACAGTTATTAGTATGAAATAGAAATCCCATGTGTCACAAGGTAGATTGGATATTGAGGATGGAATTTTGCAAGAGGTGAAACCGTGAAATATATGATGATTCGATAATGAAAAGAAATGGGATAGGTGATAAGGAAATCAAGGAAAAAAAGATAAATCAGCAATAAAAAAATGAAAAAAGTACAACACACAGTTTTAGCTCTACGTCTTCAATGTTGGCTTTACTACGCCACGATTTCTTTAGCTCGCAGACTGCAAACTTTATTGATTATAGAGAATACCTGACTGTTTATTCAGTTTGAAATTCATTGACTTAGAAAAACTATTTGAAGCATTAGACTTTTTAAATTTTCTTGTCTCGAAGGTCAATCAAGCGTGTTTTCTCAAGACTTAAAATCCGAACTCACTGCGCCACCGTTGATTGATTACCTCAAGTACAAATTTTATTATTTATTCAGAACCTCTGAAAGCTTATGCGTTCTGAAATATACATTTGCATATAACGTTAATTTATGAAGAAAAAAAGGTTTCGACATATTCTTTTTTTGAAGATTATTTTACCACATTCATTCGGTGAATGAAGCCGAAAAGTTTACATTTCATACATCTCCGAGATTCACCCTATTTTTGAATAGATGAAATTTTACAAATAAGCTATTTCATCTATGTTCCCCTAAAAGCGCTCTCACCAGCCCGCAAATGTGTTTTAATCCAATAGAATCTTCCTTCGCTTGATCATCCAAAACTTAATTGGTATCTGGGACTTACCTTGATTTACCATTTGCTTGAGTACAAAAACGTTGTGTCATAAATGTTGAAAAAAAAAAGTTCTCGGCGCTTCCTTCCAAAACAGTCTGCTGCAAATCTCGTGAAAACCGATTTAATAGAGAAAATGTTCATAGAAATGAAATTCCATTAAACCAACAAATAGTAAAAATTCCCCCGTAACTATGTAATAACGATATTATTATGCAGCTCAACCGAAATGCACCGGTTTCGCGGTGAAGTTACATAGCATTAATCTTTTTTGAGCAATTTTAATTTTAATTTCGCCTCGAAATATAAAAATTGTTACGGAAAAATGTTACGAGGAAAAGTAAAATCTTGGCTAGATTAAATAAGTTGCTCAGCTCAAAATGATTTACGGAAGGCAAATTTTTGTTGTTTGCTTTCGGGCCGGCTCTAAAAGATTAGCTCAGAGCTGGATTTTGAGGCAATAAAACTACCGCAATTTCAAGAAAAGTGGCAAAAAGCAGGATTTTCTCCCCTCCTCAGGATTCATTTTCATGACTTTTCCATGACGAGTTGAACGAACTAATTTATCATAGAAAATGCGCTCTATATTTTCCGAAACTGCACATCAAATATGAATCTCAATTCCTGCGTATGAGCCGCATATATCCAGAGCGCGGCTCTATTTCTATTTTCCCCTATAAAAATAGCGGAAAATATTAATAAGTAAAGAAGAAAGTAGACAAATGTCTCGCTTGAAATTCAGGGTTGGCAAGAATGCAAGCAATTTGCATACTAAATGAATCCGGGACCGACGTTTTTAAACTTGCAAAAGGGGTTATTGAACGGTCAACTTTTTGTCGTCTGGGATCACAATACTTCCGGATTTCAATGGTTTTTTCCAGTTTGTCAGTATACTAACGAGCTCCATCATATATCTCACTCTATCTGTCTCGTAAAATATTTAAAGCAAAAATGGACGAGGAATCCAAACAAGTCAGTGAACAAAAATAGAGCACTGCAGATGGTTTACAAGCAATTTGCATATCAAATGTAACGAGGCAGGCAGGAAGGCCCTTTTTGTTTTCAAACTTTCATGATCGGTCTTTTTTCAGCAAGACTGAGCAATTTCAGGAGTCGGTCCTTACATTAGGGGAAATTCGGCCGTTACGTAATGTCAGCTATTAGGCAAGAACTTCTTATTGGAAGAGACTCTGGTGAAGAGTAGCTTATATTGTTGAGCACATAATTTTCCATGTAAATACTTTCACAAACTTCAGAATTGAAAATAAAGAGATCTCCACGGGAGTGTATGAAAAGGACAGAAGTTGTGAAAAAAAAAATTAAGTTCTGAACTTAGGCTAATATTACAATGCTCCAGCACTACAATTTTATTTAACCCTCTGGACTATAATACTTAACAGAGTTTGGGTGTATGATCATATTGTTACCGCTGGCGTGCGGCAGTCGCAGGTGAAAGACAGTGGAAAAAGGGCTTTATTGTCGGCGCTCAACTTCTTTTATGTATGATGGTTATTTTGGCATGTTTATGCTAATGTCTGCATGTTTGCAAAAAAATATGAAATGCAACCATTGGATACTTGTTTACATAAAGAGACTATTGTTAAGAGTGAGTAAGTCTAAGAGTTATTGCAGCTATAATAACGATACAGTTATTAATAGTGGAAAATGTTTAATACGAGGGCGACTAATACCAGATCGCGGTTTAACGTCCAATTTATAAGATCCTTTCAAGTATATACAGGGTGTTCCAGTTTATAGTAGCAGAACTTTAACAGTTGATATAAGACCTTTCCTTTAGATGAAAATTTAATACAAATGTACAAGGTGTCCCACAAGTGTTTCATTATATTTCAGTGGGTAATAGTACATTGAAAAATAATATGACTCCCTATATAAACTATATTCCAATAATGCTTCATTAAGAAGATACAGGGTGTTAAACTTTACTTAAAAAATCTAACTTTTATTGATATATTAAAAACCGTTTGAGATATGTAAGTGAAATTTGGCATATTTTGAGAGTTAATGTAGACGCATTTATTTATGCAAAAGGGCTATTTTTCGTTTCACCAGTGACGTGCATACGGACACCTCTCAGCACATTTTTAAAGAAAAACATGGTGCGCCACTGCTTTTTATCAAAATAAAAATTATTTTTAGAAGTTTAATTTCATTTAGAAGAAAAATGCTCACTTAACTCTTTTTCGTCCGACGTATCGTTTACCAGTAAAAAATTGAATACCGTCTATATGCACGATATTCTCCAAATGGTTTTAATAATATTAAGTTTGTTTTAAATATTATTTATTTGCTATAACATTATAGAAATTGTTCAAATTGGTGGCCATTTTGTTCAATACATAATTGAGCTCGCCTGTTCATTGATACTCTGATACGTTGAAATATTCCAGGTGTGTTTTGAATTTGTATGCAGGCGGCCAACACTCTTGCTAGCAACTCCTCTTCACTGTCAATAGATCTTTCATATACTAAACTTTTTACATGACCCCAAAAAAAGAAATCCAGAGGGTTTAGATCAGGGGATCGCGCCGGCCAATTTAATGGTCCGCCTCGGCCAATCCAGTGATTAGAAAAAACCTGATCAAGATGTTGCCGAGCAAGCAGGGAAAAATGCGCAGGTGCTCCATCGTATTGAAACCACATTCTTTGTCTAACATTCAGTGACACATCCTCCAAAAGCACTGGTAAAATATTTCTTAAAAATTGTTCGTAAATATGGCTAGTTAGACGAGGTGGGAGCAGATAAGGACCAATTATGTTATCGCCTAAAATTCCGGCCCAAATGTTTATGGAAAATTGCCGTTGATTATTGCGAAAAGCAATAGCACGAGGGTCGTCCATTTTCCATATATGACTATTATAGCTATTAAAAAGGCCTTCTCGCGTAAAGCATGCCTCCTCCGAAAAGAGAACTTGTCCACCAAAATTCTGTTGCCATAAATGCTTCTGTAACCACCATCGGCAAAAACGTCGTCGATATGGGTAGTCCTCTGGGCTTAAAGTTTGTACTTTTTGAAGATGGTACGGAAAAAGTTGTTCTTTGCGTAGAATACGCCAAATTGTGGATCGTGCAGTATTCGTATTATGTGCAATAGCCCGGATACTGGTGGAAGGATTTACCTCCACTTGTAGAAGAGCAGCTTCTTCAAGCTCAACAGTCCTCGCTGAAAATGGGTGGCCTGAACGTCTGCGATGTTGTAGCTTGCCTGTTTCTCTAAGACGACTATGAATCCTAGCAAAGATACTTTCATGCGGAATGATTCGTCTTGGAAATTTTTCTCCATACAAACGCGAAGCTCTTGTTCCATTGCAACCTGCCATTCCGTAAATAAGATGCATATCCGCAAGTTCAGCTGTTGTAAATTGAGCCATTATAATTAATTTATTAAGTTAAACAAATTAACACAATTGAAAAAAATAATACATTTAATAAAATATTTATAAAAAGTTGTTACTTAATGACAATACATTAATTTGTAGGGTAGTCATAACGACGCATATCATAATACCTCAAATACTTAAGAGTAGCTATCTGGATTTAAGTCAATCGTTATTATTAGTCAAACTTGCGGATATGCATACTATTTGTGCATGTAGACGGTATTCAATTTTTTACTGGCAAACGATACGTCGGACGAAAAAGAGTCAAGTGAGCATTTTTCTTCTAAATGAAATTAAACTTCTAAAAATAATTTTTATTTTGATAAAAAGCAGTGGCGCACCATGTTTTTCTTTAAAAATGTGCTGAGAGGTGTCCGTACGCACGTCACTGGTGAAACGAAAAATAGCCCTTTTGCATAAATAAATGCGTCTACATTAACTCTCAAAACATGCCAAATTTCACTTACATATCTCAAACGGTTTTGAATATATCAATAAAAGTTAGATTTTTTAAGTAAAGTTTAACACCCTGTATCTTCTTAATGAAGCATTATTGGAATATGGTTTATATAGGGAGTCATATTATTTTTCAATGTACTATTACCCACTGAAATATAATGAAACACATGTGGGACACCTTGTATATTCAAAACGGCTCAATTTTTGAGATACAGGATGGAAAACTTGATTTTTTTTTAATAATTCATGCAAATATTAAGATACAACCATGAAATTTATTATTTTGGAATTTTTCGAAGTGCCGAATTTATATTTGTGAAAATTTTCGTCAAATTTACAGAGGGCGCCATATGAAACATACTAGTGAATGCTCAAAATATAACTTTTTTGAGCCTCTTTGTAACAACTTTTTTTTAATCATAATAGATTCTCTGTTTATTTTTTCCGATAAATGGTACTCCCGCTATAAATTGCTAAAAGTCACTGTTTTCGAGATATTTTGAATTTCGTCCCTAGTAATACGACCTGCTACCACAGGGGAGTTGGGACTTGATAGTAAATAGTTTATTTCGCCAATTTCTATTATATGTTTAATAAATGTTAAAATATTATTTTAATTCATTTATCAACATTATTAATATTATGATTATTATATTTAACATTATTTATTTATTATATTATTAATGTTAATACAACTCCCCTGTGGAAGCAGGTCGTACTACTATGAACCAAATTCAAAATATTTCGAAAACAGTTACTTTTAGCAATTTATCACAAGAGTACCATTTTTCGGAAAAAATGATCGGGTAATCTATTATGATTAAAAAAAAGTTTCTACAAGGGGGTTCAAAAAAGTTATTATAATTTGAACATTCACTAGTATGTTACATGTGCGCCTTCTATCAATTTGACGAAAATTTTAACAAATATAAATTCGGCACTGTGAAAAATTCCAAAATACCAAATTTCATGGTTGTATCTTAATAATTGCGTGAATTATTAAAAAAAATGAAAGAAAAAGTCAAGTTTGCAATCCTGTATCTCAAAATCTTAGCCGTTTTCAATATATATTTATATTACATTTTCATCTTAAGAAAAGGTCTTCTATCGATTGTTAAAGTCCCGCTACTATAGAGTGGAACACCCTGTATATTAGAAATGCCATGAATCCTTAACATATATTTTTACACCGAGAGCTCCATGAGGTAGATTTTGCAAATCGTTTACACTTGTGAGTGGGCATCTGGACAGATAGAACAAAATTCCAATATATATTTTCTTTTTTGTATTGTTCCCTCATGAGACATTGTATAGAAATCATAATACCGTTACTAAACATAACATGCATTACTCGAATGCTGAAAATCCGCATTGACTTCGACAAGTTGGGCACTAGCGTCTTTGGATTCTCAACGTATAGTGTGGAATCTTTGGCACTAAGCTTATCGGACCCCACACAATTGAAGACAATTTGAAAGGTGACACGTACCAGAATATTTTGAAGAATGATCTGCGCGTATTATTAAAGAACTTAAACTTAGAAGTGCATAAGAACCTGTGGTTTTAACGTGACGGTTGTCCATCTCATTGTTCTATGGTAGAACGGGAAGTTCTTAATCATAATTTTAACGGTCGATAAATCGGCAGATCTGGTCTGGTGAATTGGCCTGCTTGATCTCCAGATCTTGCGTCACCGGATTTCTTTTTATGGGGATATCTCAAAGATCAAATTTACAAAGAAATACCAACGATACGTGACGATATGATCCTGCGTATTATAAGACTTTGTCAATATTCCAGAAGACACGCTGGGTAGATATGAAAAGTCTTTTAAAACATGGATAAATAAGTGCATTGAAGTTTCAGGACACCATTTTGAGGATTTAATTTAAATAAAAGCTCTACAAAAATTTACGTTTTCATTCATTCTAAAGCAAACCGTTAGGTAAGTCATAAACGAAAGAGAAATGAATTTTGTTCAGTACAGTGTTTCCTAGCATGAATTTAAAAAATGTTTCGGATGAATTTTTTTCATTTTGAGCTGTATTATCTGAATCTAAAAAAGGAAGGTTGTCATTTGAAATTAAAAAGTTAATCCTCACCCGCCCATACAGGGTGCCGAGGGAATCAACTTTAACACCAATATATTTCCCACTCAGAGTGATTAAAACTTGATACTAAACATTTCTTTATAGAATGCCTAGTATTCAAAGTATTTCTATATTCCAGGTTAAATGTTACACACTGTATAATAATTGAGTTATCAGAAATTAAGCATTTATTTTGTGCCTTTAAAATTCAATTTTAGGAATTTTCTTTGCGAGGCAGATTCAAAAATCACAAAAATAGACATCTTCTCTTAACCCGGTATCTGAAACACTAAAAGAGATATTACAACTCGATTTACGTCGGATTATAGGGGGCCCGTCGAAACGATTAATCTCAGTCATTTTAGCAAAATATTACTTTATGAATGTTCGATATATCGGAGGTCAAAATTCAAAAATTGGCAAAAAGTAGGTGGATAGGTGCCTGCCTCCTTAAGAAATTTTCAGAATAGTTTTGAGATTTTTCAGAGCTGTTTTTGATCTATTCGAGTTTTTCAGCGTTCGTTTTCGATTTCAGTTTGAGGTATTTTTGAATCACGAAAATAGGCTCCAACTTCGAATAAAAGAAGTAAAAAACAAATAATTTCCCCACTGAAATTTTCATTTAAATCGATTGATTTGTGCGTTCGAAAATCATGATTTCCAGACTTTCCGAAGGTGCATTCGTTCCGAAAACGTAACCTTTCATTCAATAAATTGTCTATTGAAAATGTGAATCAAAAGCGTACGGTGCGCAAAATGCAAAATGAGCGAGACGGAGAATTTCCCATCTATTGTTTACCCGAATACAGATAGTTTTCCCTACAAATTGAAGCCATTTTCCGATTCTAAAAGGTATAGAGTTCGGAACCTATTTTACTTTTATAAAATAATGTTAGATAAAGGACGTCGTTTCCACGGGTCTGAAGTTTCTTACCGGGGATTTTATAAATAACTGTCTTTCTCTTTGCGAAAACTTCATAAAATTCGTGTAAAAGCAATAGAACTGAATGTAATAAACGCATAAACTTACCACTGCAGCGTCGTAATTCTTGAGCTCTTGAGGAGGGTAGGGGATTACTTTAGCTCCTTGATGAGAAAGGGCGTCAAAGATCTCCCCTTCTAGCTGGCTTTGCTGCAAGATGCAGAAAGAAACATTTTATTAGTGCATAAATGGGTATGAGGTAGCTATAAAATGGATCCTCATTACGTTCTGCAAGGCAAGGTAAATTGATAGTTTTGAGTTAAAATGGGGAAGCAGAAAGAGCTCATTTCTCGGTTGCATTACCGGCTTAATACGCTTTTAGAAAAGTGTGGTGCTGTGCAGTTTTTCTAGCATGAGAAAAGATGATAATTGGTGTGTCAAATGTAAGAAACAAAATGCAAGGATTAATAGGCGCACTATGCAGGTTCATATATCAAACATGGCAGTCATGTAACAAACCAGGAATCCACTTGGCCAGAGCACGTTCCTGGAAATGCTTTTCATGTCTTTCCTTATTTCGCACTGGCAGCCAAGTGCAGCAGAAGTGCTCGACTATGCACATTTTCGTTTATGACTCTACTAGAGCATCGCCATTTCGTTATTTTTCATTCAAAATACATGAGGACCTTTTTACAACTGTCACCTGCATAATATCTGTTTAATTAATTTTCTTTACAACAATGTTACGGCAATAATTGCAGCATCAGAGTTGCAGCTGCCTGCAAGTTTAAAAGGAATGAAAGGGGCCTCAGAGAATGTCATGCATATTCATAACGTGCAATTTTCCTGGAATTAACTTTGTCTAACCGATCCTTTTACTTCTGACAAATTTTCTGGTTTACTGGCTGCCGGGGCTTGTGAAATAGACGTTACAGCCGCCCCACATCACCGGGGCACTTTCAGAAATGCTTCACTTGGCTGGAAGATTAAAAATCGGCTCGGGAGCAAATTAGAAAATCCCCTTTTTGAATGTATTATGGCTTTAAAGCCCCAGCTTACGATATAAAAAGATTTTGTTTTGGAAAAGATTGATCATTGTGCGGGTAGAAGAGTGCAGATAAATTGCATAAGCCCTTGATGATTGAATCCTCTGGACATCATGTGAATTCACGAATTTGCCATTCCTTACGGTTAATGTGTCTATAAATAGACGTATCTTCCTTAGTTTTCGAAATATGGAGATTAACAAGAGATAAAAAGATTAATTCCCAAGGAGGTTCTTAGGCTTGACTTCATTTCAGTTATCCAAGAAATAGGTCAAAATTTACCACAAGACTACCAACAAGAGCTTAAGCTTAGGTTAAAACTAATTTTCTTGATTATTTATTCAAAAATGCTTCGCATCTTATTAGTTCACTCAAGGAATACTTACTCCAACGTAAAGGTGGAAAATTTAATTATTCTCCTTTATAACAGGCAACCAAACATACGCCTACATGTAGTACCTTTTTCGCTACTATGTGCAAGACGTTTTAGTGAGTGCAAGCGAGAGGCAATTAGGAAATTGATAAGTACGAGGGAGACAAATTACACTTTTCCTTTCCATTGTCAACGGTCGGCTATCGTCGTTGATTTGCAAGAAATACGCCTTAATCTAAGAAAGGATGTAATTTTACGTGATTTTAGAGGACGCAAATTACATACATACATTCGGTTCAGGAAATTTAAAAGCAAATTGCCGTCGAACACCTGCTAGGGAATTACCCCCCAATAGAAGAAGAAATTTGAATGAGTTCTTCGAGAACAAATTGCATGATAAATTTTAATGTAGCGTTACCCCGACAAATACCAGGGCAGAAATGGCATTTTAGAACGCATCATTTGAAAAACGAGCCTTTTTTGTAACATAATCCATCCTCAGAGTGAGGGGTACTGCTTCGAACGCGAGTCAATTGTTAAGAACGAAAGAGGAAAAGGCAATCTGTGTCCCTCACACCTATCAATCGCCTAATTGCCTTTTGCTTGCACTCACAAAAACTCCTTGTACAAAGCAGCGAAAAAGGTACTGTAGAGGAGAAGTAGAACAACGTCTTATAATCTGAAAAGACCAGAGAGAAATTGGAGAGGAGACATAAGACGAGAAACAAAGAAATGTAAAAAAAAATATTTTTAAAATATGTTAGATATGAATATAAAAATATACGATTGATTCTTATTTTTGAGTCTTTTTTCAGCAATACCCAGTATACAACCTGGCATAATAAAATATTCCGATCAAGCTCTCCGCATCGTTTCGACAAAAATCAGAAGTCATATTGTGGCTGCGGTTTTTTGCCCCTGGAAAGTAAGACATGCATGTCGGGCATTAATATAAAATTGTCTGGATGGGTTTGCAGTCCCAAAGGCATGTGCCAGCTATAAATTTTTATTACCCACACGTCGGTTATATGTCCTTTTTTAGGGCTCGAAAAAAAATGGTTTTTCTGCAAATTTCCACGTTAACTGGTCCTTAATATGAGGGCCGCAATAGCTAAAAGTAATGTCTGACCACAGTCCTTAGACAAAATTATTCAAATGGCAACCTAGACTTAATGACCCGACAATCCCTTAAACTCGGTGACACTATTCGCTAAGATAAAGCCTCTGATTTTGCTTAATCCCTTAACATATTAAACTCGAATGGACAGTGGACAGGATTTCGTGATAGTGCCGAATTGAAGTCTATTATAAACTTTCATAATTGGCCGTCCTAGACAAACACCTCTAAAAGCCCATCATATTCCAGCTTTAAACCCAAATGAGGACGGTTATGTGCTAAATTGAGGAACGTTTCACTCTATTTTTATTTACTTTAAATTGTAGCTAGTAGAAAATTTGCAGGCACTTAGAAGGGTCATTTTTCCCTCTATAAGAGTATTATTTTGTAAATTTTTGTCGTTTAAAATGATCCAACTGCAATTCGAAAAACAAACTAAAACTCTCCCGAAATCACGGCAATTATCCAAACTTTTCGATATAACAGTTCAAATATAGAACAGCAGTGAGTGCGTTGGGAGTTTTAAGCTAATTATATTATTTTTTCCGAGAATGAAAATGTAACAAGGTTAAAAGTCAAAAGCAATTTGCTATGCAGAATGTGCTCGAAATCCGAGGCCTGAGGCGCTCAATTCGTGATGAATGTTTGCCCATAATAGTTGGGTACCTACATGGTCGTTTATTATGTATTATTTCGATATAATTTCCTCGTCATTTTTCCTTTTTTTGTTGCCTGGTGTACGTGCTCATTATAAGCCCAATTTAATGGGAATTACTGATAAAACTTTCTAATAGATCGCCGATTTATTGCAGGTTTTGTAGAATAAAAACAACGTTATATTTCACGCAAAAAATAGGAATGTCATCGTAAAAAAAAAAACATTTTGTTCCAAAACCAACCAATTTGCTGTTAAAATGTGTCCGGTTAATTTAGGCTTCCTCGTCTGTCGGTGGCGGTGTTATTTTGCCAGGGGATATGCAAATAAATTGTTTTGAGTACGAGGAAGGCACATCATATTGGATTTGCCTTCGAGCTTTTCACATGAAAGATAAAAGGAATATGAGTGTATCTGTTTTTTCTATCTCGAGTGAGTAGTAAAGATGCCTCAAAGCACCCATGATCAAGCTTTAAAAACTAACCTTTGCAAACTCACCTTGCTCGCAGAGAACTTCCTATCAAGCAATTTCTGAATCTTCTCTGCTACTTTGGCATAGGGCGTAATGTCGATGGGGTATTTCCTACCAGCATTGTCCACAGTGATAATGTTGTATCTATTGTTCAAAACCGATTCCTCGCCATCGGGATTCAGAGGAAACACTACTGGACCAGGATTCTAAATAATGTAGAAATGAAATTAAGCCAAGAATTGGTGTCCTAGCAATAGTTTACCTGAATTTTAGTTAATTGATGTTCGTAGGGGTGAGGATTGTAATTTCTTGGCGAGAGAAAAATTTCCCTCTGATACTCTTCTGTACACCACGAGAAGGGTAGTAAAAATATCCAAATCAGGAGCATTAGGTATGTACTGTCCTGAAAATATAGGAATATTTAAATTATTAGGCCATTATATGTCCGAAATGTAACAAAAAATTATCTCATGAAATCTTAAATTAGTCGACAACCGATAAAGATAGCTAAAGGACAGTAATATCCGGAATTAGTCCTTATTGGTAAATTCTCAACATTATATTCAAGTGCACCACTGTTATTACATAAAGTGCATTTGTGCAGTAGGGAAGTATCTTAGTAACCGTCGACTGCGCCTCTACGTGAATTTTATGGGTCTTCTTGAAGGATGCATTTATTACTGATCGATTTTTTAATTGTTGAAAGAAATTCCTATAAAAGATGTGACATTCGTAACTACTATCGGAAATCTGCCTGTACTTTTTTCTGGTTTGGACCTCGCACAATTCAGGTTTCTGGCAAGGGACTAAAGTTTACTTCTTAAGAGTTTGAACGTTTCTGTAATGAGAATGGTATAAATAACTTAAAAGTTGCACGATACCATTCGGGATCAAATAAATTGACCGAACGTATGGTGAGAAATTTTAAGGAACGAATGCACCTTGCTTGCGAAACAATGAGTCAATCTCAGAGACTTTAAAATTTGTATGGAAAGAAACGGTAATTTAAGCTTTTATGATGCAATCATTTCAAAAACTATTTTCGCTATGCTTTGAACGCTAAAACTCTATTTTTCCATAAGAGAACGTTTCCGATGCAGTTTAAACGGAGTTTTTTACATTATTACGTTTCGGCTCTAGAGGCATGATTATGTTCACGGCAAGTCCTGTATATAATAGAATACCATAAGTCCACCAGTCATAAGTTAACAATTCATTAGTACGATTTTCTGTAGCTATCACTATTGGTTTTCTAATAATTTAAGCTCAAAACCTATTTTCGCTGTAACTCGCCTAATTTGCTTCTCACTCATAAAAATTCCTATACCTACCGATCTTCCTTATCTGTCAAGTAATATAAGGAATCAATAATGGTACGTCTTCGGTGCACCAAGTTCCATTAACTAGATATTTTCCCGTAAAGTACCCGGTGTATTAATTATTTAATATTCTTAAGAGCAGTAGTTCAGGTTAGTAGTTCCTAATGGGAAACTATTAACTCTAAAATTGTCCTTCGCCATTCCGTCCACAAATTAGGAAGTAATAAAATAACATAACATTTGTAATTTTTTATTTTAAATATTAATTACAATGACTAAATGAATCTCAAACATTAGACTTTGACTCAAACCAACTGAAACATTGCCTTGTAAGATTTTGTTCCACCATGTTGACAAGAAGCGATAACTGAATTTCAGTCTCATTTTAATTTTTATAAGTATTAATTAAGAAGAAACAAACATTTGAAATTCTGAAAGCCATAGTTTAGTGTATGCTTTAAATATTGCAACACTTGCAAATATTTCCAAGCACTTATATCCTCTAACTAAAAAACAATTCAAACACATATATCGATCTCATTGCGAAACTCATCAGCATCATCATCTATAATCACCAAGAGAAAGGTTTTTACCGCAACTATAATTTTCCGATCGTCTTATTGGAAACTTGATTAGAAATCGCTTTTCACCTCACCATATATTGCACACTATATTGTTCTCTTGGTATTCATTAAATTGATTATTCACTAACAACACTAAACTTAGTCGCAATTACCCGTAAATAATAGCTGAAAAAAACAAAAAGAAATATCAGATTCCATTGCTTTCCTATACTTATTTGGAAACACAATGAAGCCATTGCAGAACCACTTCATCATCTTAACCTGCAATTAAAACATTGAATCATACCTACCATTGTGATATACTTGAGCAAAAATGCATGATCTTGGTATAAGTCTTCAAGCACGATTTGAAAGTACAAATTTGTAAAATTGCCATAATAGATAGGTATTTAGCAACGCTCATGTAATTCCAGTACAGACAAATGTATTATTTTATTATGAAAATGAAAGTCAAAACTGCATTGTTACGTCGATTATATAGGAGTTCCCAAAAATTTGTGTTTGGCAATATATCCGTGATTGTGATTATTGAACTATTATTAGTTCCATATTTTGATCCACTTGTAGACCAGAGAAATTGTTTTTAATTGCGAAAACATTTTATACAAAAACTAAGTTAAAATGCATTGGATGTGCCATGAGGAAACAAGTTAATTCTATATGAGTTCAGAGTGTCTCCAATTCCCTGATCTTATTTTCCCTAAAAGTTCATATATCAAAAAGCCATCCAAGGTAAGGATAGGGAACTACATATGTATATACATTTTAATGCTTTTTACATTGTTTTAGAAAAGAATAAATTTTACATCTTTACAAAATAGCCTGCTTATTTGTGTAACTATATGAGCAATAATAATCATAACGTAGAAGATTTATGGCGAAATTGTTCCAATTTTATTAATTCACAATTCCCAATATTATTTGTTTTCGTTCGTAGATATCAATTAGGGGCATGTGGCTAAATTGGTATTGTTAATGCTGATTTAAAGACAATGGGTTGAAGAGTGAAGGCGGAAGATAGAACAATAGGCTATAGGATTATAAATTACTCACTGCTATTGTATTAATTTATTAAGCAGATAGACTAAATGTTGGTCAAATTAGGTAACTTAATGTTGTTTTGCGATTATAGGTCCATTGAAGATTTCATATGGAAAGCAAATTGATGAAAGCTACTTTTCCTTCGTGTCTGTTTCGGAAGTCTCCTTGTAAGTTATTACTTCCCAGGTAATTGGATTCAACCATCGGCCGATTGTGTGCAGATAGGCATTACAACGATTACAAATTAAAATCTCATTCTCGTGAGATCCTTGACTTTTAGTAGCATTGAAGAGGTGAAAAATGGACAGTAAAACGGAGAATGCGAGTTAACGCCATATGTTTAATGCATGGTCATTAAAAGTATAGGTACTTAGATTTTTTTGAATTTCAGGAATATTAACGCGAAAACGATCGAGTTTCCTAAGCCTTTCGAGAGTAAAATTGATCTTTTCTAGGGAATTATCTGAAGTTTCAAGAACAAGCTTTCGATAAACACCATTATTACGCATACTGCAATAAAGGCATTCTTTCATGCCAATTATCTACTTCACCATTATTATTATGAGTATAACATACGGTTTGTTTTGAAGAGAGTGAAGCAAAATTAATTGATTTTAAATTAGATACTTGCCAGGTGTGGATCTTATTGCCACTTACGGTTGCAAATACTAATAGTTCATATGTCTTATATTTCTCTTTGTTCTGCTAGTAGTTATCGAACATCCTGTGTTCCGTAACTTAAAAAAAAATTCTTTAAACTCGATCAATAATCGTTTACGGGCTATTAATTAAGAATTATTATTGAGTATTTCGAAAATTGCCAGCCAATTAAATGGGGTCTTAATTCATCCGAGCCACTGGCTATGTAATGTAGCTTAAAGGTGCATATAAGACAAATGAGTTATTGTTTGAAAAATTGTTTGTAGCGCATTAAAAATTATCCGTATTAGCTTGCAACATATAATAGCAAATTGTTGAAATATCGCTTCCTGGATTTACTTTACACTTTGTTAGATACCATCTCAAGCAAAACACATGTTCTAGCATTACACTTAAGTAGTACAAGAATAATTTCTGTTGGCATAATTCTCCTGCCTATGTTACGCAATGAATATGAACGTCAAAGAAAGGTATACGCAAAAACTCTCAGAAATGATACTGATGAGTTTTGGTTGGGTTTCCCTAGGCCTCGAGTTTTTTTATCATTGAAACCATAAGTAGCTAATTAAGAGGTTGCCATCAGTATCGCCAAAGAAATAATCTCTCCATTGTTCGCCCTCCATCATGTAATCGCATGCATGCACACGCACTTTGTGCATATTACCCAAGATATTTCGCAAACAATCATTAAAAAATAAAACTTGGTTAATAGTGGGAAAATGATTTAATTGGAGTCAATTTCATCAACTTGTACATCCGACATTAATTTGATTATGTGGGTGATTCTCATAGTCACAATTTCAAGCGGATATTTTTTATATATCCCATAATAACTCTCACTTTTGCAGTTACTTTTAAGGGAAATTGATTAAATTTCAGTTACCCTCCCCCCTCGACAAATTTCTGATTTCCATTTTAGTCGACATATATGAATCCGTAATACCTTCATTGTAAATCTTTCAAATTTGCGAAAATCAGTGTTAAAGTCAATTCATATCTCGGGAATTAAAAGAGCTAGAGCTTCTAATGATAATCTCATAGAGGCAAAATTTACTCCAAAAATCACGTTAAAGAATCGTTCCCTATAACTGGTAGGTTCATATAAATCCATAATATGCATAGTGGTCCGTGTGAGAGTGTGGGCTTTGGAAGACATAAAGACCGTCACACCGAAAACCCCAATTTCAAATTGAAATGATGCTTTTATTAAACTCTGTATTACTCGAAATCCAAGGGATATAGATATTGGGGTGGCTGCAGGAAAATCGAACGCAATGGACGAAAAGTTTTTAAAAAATCATAATATACAGGTCGTCCTCTACGAAAACATAGAATTTTGGTGTCTCGTTAGGAAAATACTTGTTAAAATAATCACCTCATGGAAGCTCAAATAACTAAAAAACTTATAGAGATAGGTATGGCAACGGCTATAAAGAATCATTCATCATGAATAGTAGATTCATAACATTAACTAATACGCATAGAGTGTAATAAGAAACAAAAATAAGTTACCAGAACTCAAAGATGAGAATCATATCACAATTTTAATAGTAATAATATCAAACAATTATAATTTTCATATATTATTTCTTTACTTTGTGACTATTAGCAGCCAATCTCATTATCTGCCTCTTCGTAATATAACACAATACTGTTTTTCCCAGACAATAGATTTTTTATTCATTTAAGAATTCCCTTGTCCCAAATTATTCGAAAAATGAAATGAGTTTTATTGAACCAAACATAATGAGAACAATTATCTAAATTTTGCAAATAATAATTAACAACAAGTCCTCATTAAATCTTACCTTTCTGAATTGATGCATCCCAATATCCATTTTAACGTTACACTCTAAATATCCACTTAATTTTTGGAGTTTCTTCGTAAAAACACTGTTAAAAAATCACCACTTTTTCCGCTCTCATTTAACCCACGCTATCTTCTTAATATAGTCAGTAAAGGCCACCCCACCCGCATAAAGTACTCAGTACTATCAGCCTTACGATGAATTATAGCAACTTATATTCAATCTCGCAAAAGTTCCCACCACTTTAGTTTGCGGTGTGCTCTTCTTTTGTAGGTAGGCAATGGAATGCCTACTACGTATATGTGGGCAAAATGTACGAGAAATTTGAAGTGATAATGCGAAGTAGAAGCTATGTAAATTTAAAGCTTTGTCGAGATATTCTATTTATATTGCAATAAATTTGTACATATAAACCCGAAAAAATCTAGAAAAAATGAAATCAATCCTTCTATTTATATTGAAGTAATAGATGCAACTTTTAGGTATTACTGAGAAACTCCACATCTGCCACTAAATTTAAGCAAATTCAGACTTTTGTAAATTCGAAATGAGATAATAAAAAAAATCAAAAAAATTAATCTTCGCATATCTTTAACATCCATATGAAGGGATGAATATACCAAATTAAAATAATGATACTCAAAAATAGTTCTTTTAGTGCCTACTACCAATCATTTGCATATAAGGCTTTTATTCAAGTTCATTATGAACATGGCGCCAATTTCATTGTACTTGCTGAACATCGCGCCATGCACTTGGTTATACCTATCGTAACATTATAAAAACACTGCTATTTGCTCAAAAAATAATTAAATATAGGGACCAAGCCAAAAAGCATCTAGTTTAAGTAATCCTAGATCTCGGGAAGATAGGTACTCTTTACCTCTTTACCTCACTTCTTGTCAAGCATATTAAGAACTTTCCTTTTCTTCTTCTGTCTCAAAGGTACATCGATAAATCCAATTTTTGATATACCCAAAAGAAAAATATCGAGCAAAGTGAAGTCCGAAAAATGGGCAAGTCAAGGATATTTCTAGTCGGTGCCTAACGATCTTTTAGGAAATCTATGGTAGATATTTCTGCATCAATAGTTATGTGTCAAAACCAACGGTTACTAGAGGTATCCTCCACATCCCTTTCAAGCAAATGTGATAACGACAAAAAGGTCAATTAAAGATAATGGCAATCCCGTATTCGCGGGAGTTCTACCTGGAACGCTAATGGTTCTGCTAGTAAAAATTCCAATGTTCGTCACTTAACTTATAGATAACCTAATAATTTTATGCAGAAATTTTTCATCATCTGCATATTGCCATTCACACCATTCGCAAAATACTCATTATCAGGTCGGAGTTTCTGAGAAATTGTAAATTTAAAGAGATAGTACTTTCATGTGCGTAAAACAAATTGATTTTGAGGTACTTGTAGCACGTTCAATTTCGCCAAGCCATAATTCGAGATTTTCAGCAACCGATAACATTACATGCTTTTCCTGTTCTTCACTACAGCATTTGTTACGGCTTCTTACTCGTTTTGTAAATGATCCAGATTTCTTAAGATATTGTACAAGTCATCCAATTTTTTTCGGTGCAAACATCATCATACATGCGTTTTGGTTCACCTACATTATAAGGAAAAATATAACACATTACGATTAAGTTTTTCTTCAGAAAAAAAAGCTCTGCACTGCAAAGTTTAACAAAAATTATCTTACAACGGAGAAAAAATTTACCAGGACCGTATTAATATAATAAAATAAAAAACTGCAACGGGAAAGTAGTTTTAGTTTCTATCTGTCTCTTACCATACGTGAATCGAGATAGATTTCGTTTTTTTTTCTAAATAACCAAAACACAAAAATTTATTTGGAGATTTTTTGCATCGTTAAGCTACTTGAATCTGAAACCGATCTATTGCCGTTTAGGAAATCTCCATACTGGGCATTGTTATCTTAGACACACGGTACACTAACTCCGAACGATAATTTTTCAAATAAATATATATCTTTGTACATATGTCCAATGCCCTTAAAAGCGTAATCGTATAACGTGTTAAGAACGTGAAATGGTTATGTGGGAGTCCAAGGTGTTACCGAGAAAGTATATTTACCGACCAGAACCTACTCGATCCGTAGAGAAAAATAATTATGTTACTGAGACTTAGTAAGGAAACGCTGCTTATTTGAGAGGATATAATTAAAGCTTCTCATTTCAAAATATGGGCAATTTAATCATTTTCCATATATAAAATAACAAACTTGCGGTTTGATCTTAATCTAAAGCATTAATCACTTTCATAATCCATATAACAAGCCAAATAATTGAAACTAAATGAAATTTTATACCGATTTTTTCATTATAGTTTTGTGGGAATCGAAGAACAGGTGTGAGAAAAAATTATATTCCTTTCAAGAACGAAAATTAGTAGACTCTGCTGTGGTTGCTGGCAAAAAAATATCACTGAATGGTATAACAATTGGATAAGTCAACAATGAAACTTGTTATATAATTATTAGGGTTGTATATAAACATTATAATTATTAATCTTTACAAACGATATCACGCGTCATACAGAAGCAGAGACACAGAGAATACCTTCAAAAATTAAGTCCATAAATGGGAATAGAAGAAAGTGTTCAACTTACATGAGTGATTTTCGCGATTGCCCCTTAATCAACAATTAAGCTTAATAAGTAAATTTGCAGGAAATTGGCTGTTCAATTTAGCTTTTGCGCGTCCAAACTTTTATTAAGAACTTTGAATCCCTTTTGCATCAAAGGCCATTAATGCGTTTTATCCAATCAAACGTTAAAAACTTGAGAGGGTCTGTCAGTCTAACGGGGCAACGATATTTTTTTAAATTCATACAACCATGTTAGGTAGTTACAAGCATTTTCGCAACCCTCCTAAACCCAATTATAGTCTGAAGAATTAGGTCGTGATCACAAGCACCTATAGTTACAGATTATTGCCTAAATGAAAGTGCAAAGAGGTCAAGCAGCAGAGGTTACCGTCCATGGTAATAAGACTTCATTATTCAAATATTACCGTAATTGGGTTGTGCCCCAGAGATACTACAAAATATAATACAAAAAGCACTGAATACCTTTATTAAACCATATCTCACGTGCCCAGTGGAACTAATATAGACAATCCCGAATTTTGCACCATAACGGCTAAAGCAAATCGGTTCCACCAATAGACGAATAGGTGTGACCGGCTTCCATTTTTTTCACGTAGTCGATAAAACACTCGATTTTTTGATAATTGTTAGTCATAACTTAACCATTTTTATACAGGAAGCGTGACACTTTCAAGCAAAAATTGTGGTAAAGGAATTGCGCCTCCACTCTAAAAAAAAGAGAGTAAGGAAAAAGGGACTGTCTGATGAAAAATTGCTTAAGTATTATGACTTAAGTGCGGTTAAAAAAAGTTTCCTATATGAGCTATTAAATTGGAGTACAATCAGTCATTGTTAAATCGTTTCTCCTTCACCAGTAGTATTCTCATTGATTCGTATATGAAAAATGGGAAAAAATTGCTAGGTAGTAAGAGACACGTGGGTGGTAAAGACGTAATACTGCCGGAGAAGATATAAATCACTATTGCGATAAGCATGAACAATAACTAAGTTTAAATTAAAGTTCAGTATTTCGAATAGAGAATGTTTTAATTATATCGTTTCATATTCAATAAGCATTCAACATAAGTGAATGGTGTAATGCCTTTTGATGTTTTTCTAGCTCGTTTAGGTTATAACCGCAGATGCCGAATGTTTGATTTTTTAAAGTGTATTTCAACTTATGCTTAATGACCTCTTATATACGCACAATATCTACAGTTGATCGACAACATAATTTCACACATACACAAAGCTGTTTCATAACAATAGAGCATTGCAGCTTTTCTTCTACAAGAATTCAACGAATAATTCATCTAGGTATATGCATAAACTGTCCCATTGTTTAAGTTAGTATTTCATTGAACCTTTAAGGAACACATGAGTTGTTATAAAAGGTATAGCAAAAGTGGGATTTGAACGGTGCGCGCCTACGACTCTCACATCTGTGGCTCTCACGGTTGACTGAATAGACGATGGTTGCCTAAGAGTATATACCTACGTTGGAGTATCGATTTATTAATAAAAAAATGATTAAGAGTGGTTCTTTCTATATATAGGTGATATTGCAAAGATCAAGTTAAAGGCGTTGTGGAAACTTTTTTAAAACTCTTGTTTGAAGAGCAAACACAAACGAGATAAAAAATACATTTCATGGTAAAAACTGTTTTCTCTATTCATTCTCCCATAAAATGAATTCTGAAGATGATATGATTAATTAAATAAAAATTCATTATAGGGCTATAGTCAATATTTTAGTTTGCTTAACTTGACTTAAAAACTTATTTGAGACGCATTTGGTCCCAAACTCACATGCCCATCCCCTGGTACCTGCACCTCAATAATCTGATGCTGATGGGCTATATTATTAGATCCCAAGGCGACCTCTTTCAATGTTTGAGTAGCCGAATCAAATACAACTTGCTGGACATAGAAAATACCTTGTGAAGTTGGCTCATTTGCAGCAGCTAAAACCACTTGCTGGGGATTTTTACAAGTCGCTGTTTCAGGACAATGTTTTCTCAAAGCCTCTTTAGCTCTATCTGCAGCCTTCTGCGAAGTTACAGCAGCATTCTCAAATACCTTGGCCATTAGTTGTTGCAACCGTTCTGCAGGCTGCACTGGTAATTTTGGAGCTTCGAAAATCGGGTCGCAATGATGGACGAAATAGGAGAAGTCTTTGGTTGGATCTATTGGGTGTAAATGTTGGAAACTCAGCTAAAATATCCCATGTTTTAGATGTTAGTTTGCTATAAAATATAATTAAAAATACTTTGACTAGGGTATTAAATCCAAGCTTTCGAAATCGACTAGGTCTTTTCTTATTTAGTAAACTTTCTAATATTTTAATATCCACTGTGGCCCTGCACTTTCGAGGATCAAAAAGGAGCTTTTTGTCTACATCCTTGGTTGGGTATGCCCAGCACTGATACTGCTTTCGAAATTTGACTTTAGGGCCTGTGTTTGAGATTTTGTGTACCCACACTGTATTTGTAACGCTAGAAAACTCCTGCACCCACTGGTCGCAATACAAATTGTATTCCTCTTGCTCTACAGCTAGACGAGTCCTGAATTTTATTTCATAAAGTTGGTTGTCTGTCCATTTGCTATCGGTTATTTCAAATTTCCGGTTTAAATTAGTAAGTATTGAAGCAAAATTGACTTTTGCTGTATCAATAGACATATTTTAGGTTATTTTTTTCTGTTTTAATTGATTATTGAGGTTTTAATAACAATAACGTGTTTTAATTGATGAGGGATAAAATAGGGGAATGGATGCTATTGTTTGGAACCCCTGTATTTTGGTTTATTTAATCTGACAGGAATCAATCAGCTGTTTATTGTTTAGATCCATTTGGCATTTATTCATTTTCATTATAGTATTGCTCGGACTAAAGATGTAATAATTGTGTCTCTCTCTTTCTATCGTATATCGTACCCAAGTAATAAGTGAAATAGATAAGGTAGAGCAGGTGCCAAAAACAATTCAGTCACACACGTCACTTGAAAAGTGTGGTCAGTTTTGATTTTTAAGTAATTTTTTATAATTTTATGTAATCTCCATAGAGTAATAAATTAATGATTTCTCTAAATTAATCACTCAAATGAGAATTTCAAATTTCCTCAAAAGCCTCATATTTGGTGTCCCAATAGGAATTACAGTTGTAGACTCCATAGGATACATTGCCCGAGTAGATGGAATTTCAATGCAACCAGCCCTAAATCCGGACCGAAATATCACAGATTACGTATTTTTGAATAGACTAGCTGTGAAATCTTATGAAGTTCAGAGAGGGGACATCGTTTCTTTAGTTTCCCCAAAAGATCCCAGTCAAAAAATTATTAAACGAGTGGTAGGACTCCAAGGTAGAAACTCTTAATTACCGTCCAAATATTACCTTTTTGTTTCATCATCCTTTTTGCTTTGTTATATTATCTCACAAAAAAAAATGCACAATAAACTATTTAATCTATTTCTCAATGACTTTCTCTCCACATTTTCTATCTTTAAGGGGACATAATCAGAACTTTGAGCTACAAAGATCACATAGTAGAAATCCCAGATGGTCACTTCTGGATTGAAGGAGACCATACTGGGCATTCTATGGACTCAAACAATTTTGGTCCAGTTTCATTAGGTCTGCTTACTGCTAAAGCTTCATTGATAGTGTGGCCTCCTTCTCGCTGGCAAATAATTGAGAATTTTTTGCCATCTTCTAGAGTACCTTTAAATCTACCTTCAAAATGTAAGTTAAAAATAACTCATTTTAGTGTTCATTTTAAGAGGAATTATTGTTAGAATTACTCAAAGATGAGGGCCATCTCATTGGTTAACAAACTAGAATTTGAATTCCCTGGCAATGTCGCTAGAAGTGCTGTAACATTAGGAGACATAGATAATGATGGACATAATGAATTGATCATTGGGAATGACCAAGGAGATGTGGCAATTTTTAAGGTAGTTTTTCCTTTAACATTTCCTAAAATTTTCTAATACAATTTTTATAGGGCAGCAAGCGACTACAAACAATCTCAGAGCTTAACTTTGTAGCTTGCGTTGCAGTAGGGGATATAAGGAATGTAATTAAAAACAGTTTAGTAATAATAACTTCTGATGGTTGGTGTTATATATATGAAGTGCTTCTTGATAGTCCCGATATAAGCATTGAGGATGAAATCACAGTGAATGAGGTTGATTTAAAGGAGGCTAGTGATGAGGTGGGTAGATAATTGGCAAGGATTTAAAAAGAGTTCAATTCAGCTAAATGTACATATAGAGAATTTCAATATAAAATTAGGGCAGTTTCTATAAAATGTTCATGCTATATTGCAATTCAATTCAGTTTAACTTTTTTCTTATAAGGTTGATGGCCAAGGTCAATCATCTTCAAACGCCGCAACAAGTACAAATACTGAGACTCACAGCAGTGAAGAATCCACTTTTGGTGAGAAAAATCATAGCATTAGAATAGATAGTGTCAAAGAACTGAAAAATCCACTAGTTTGTGTTCATGTGCAGAGAATTCCCGCAAATGTCAAAGTAATAATTATATTGTTAGAATTTTTAGCCAAAAATTGTTTTCAAACTTTCAATTTTAGACCATCATTCTTGGAGATGTAGATGGAGATGGACAAATTGAGATGGTCTTAGGTCTAACTGACAGGGTTGTTAGATCATATAGATTTGTTAAAAATCCATTAGCAACAGATATGTGTGAACTCAGTCAATCAAGCCCTGAAGAAAAACTTTCAGGTGACTAATAATTAGTAGGTTACTGGATAAAAGGAACAATTCTACATTGTGACTTTGGAGGTAAAATGAAAAAAAACCTTATACTTTTAACATTATTTTATGACTAAAGTCCCTGCAGGCTGGTTAAAGTTACTAGTACAGTGAGAGTATTTAAATTAAGTTTAATTAATTTGTAAGTTAAATGGTTAAATTTTGCATTTATTACACCAGTTTTAATAAAACTCTCTATATACAAGAGTTATTCACACTATACGGCACGGAATATTGTGGCTAAAATACGAGACTTTCAAAAGGTTTTACTTTTGGGCTATATGGGGATCTATTATGGCTACTTTTTAAAATTATTTTCATATTATACAAGGTATCCCAAAAGCCCTAAAAGTATCAAAGTTGTGTTTTTTTTTAATAGAACCCTCCATATATTATTGCATTTTTGGATTCTCCAATCAAAATAAGTGTCTGTTTTAATAAGGTTTACTATACCTAAAACTTAAGGTTTTTTAAATAATTTGAATTTCATCAAAGTTTGACCTAATTTTCATGCTTTAAACACTTAAGAAGTATTTAAGTTATGCAAGTGTAATTTACAGTGTAGTGTAACAATAGATCATATTTTATATCCCAATCATGATAAACTTGCCATTTTATACAGGATGTGCAAAAATTAACACTAATCAAATAAGAACTCTAAGTGACTATAACTTGATTAATTTAAATACAATGCTATATTTTTGAACTTACCAGGATATGTAATTTTTAATTACCTATTGAATAGTATTAGGGTCTTCATAACTAAGTCTACGCGTTTTTACAGAATACGTTAAATAATTGTTCTTTGCGCCATTTGGTGTTTATCGTGATTGGGATATAAAATATGATCTATTGTTACACTACACTGTAAATTACACTTGCATAACTTAAATACTTCTTAATTGTTTAAAGCATGAAAATTAGGTCAAATTTTGATAAAATTCAAATTATTTAAAAAACCTTAAGTTTTAGGTATAGTAAACCTTATAAAACAGACACTTATTTTAATCGGAGAATCCAAAAATGCAATAATATATAGAGGGTTCTATTAAAAAAAAACATAACTTTGATACTTTTAGGGCTTTTGGGACACCTTGTATAATATGAAAATAATTTTTAAAAGTAGCCATAATAGATCCCCATATAGCCCAAAAGTAAAACCTTTTGAAAGTCTCGTATTTTAGCCACAATATTCCGTGCCGTTTAGTGTGAATAACCCTGTATGTACAGGGTGAGTCGGGAGGGTCGTGCCAAACTTCAGGAGCGTGTTGTACATGAAACATAAATGTAAAAAAACTCAAATGTTTTTATCCGATTTTTTTTTGTTTACAAGTTATAGCGTAAATAAAAATGTTTTAACTAGAATTCTATTTACCATAAACGTACCTTTCCTGGACGTTGGATTGGTCGTGGTGGCCCTATTAGTTGGCTTCCAAGGTCTCCAGGCCTCACACCACTAGACTATTGTTTGTGGGGTTGGTTTAAAACTGAAGTGTACAGAGTAAAAGTGGACATTCAAGATGCACTAATTCAACGCATTAAAAATGCTGCAGCTGCTATTAAACAAAGACATGAGACAATCAGGAGCGCAACGAATGCTCTTCATAGACGAAGCCGAAAATGTTTAGAAGTTAATGGCAATATTTTTAAACATTTATTATGATATCCAAACGTTAATTTATGGAATTTCTTATGAAATTTATAATTTTTTAAATTTTATGTTTTAATTTTATTTACGCTATAACTTGTAAACAAACGAAAATCGGATAACAACATTTTAGTTTTTTTACATTTATTTTTCATGTACAACACGCTCCTGAAGTTTGGCACGATCCCCCCGACTCACCCTGTATAAATATATATATATATATATTGCCAGAAAGAAAACACAAAGTTCAATAATTCGCTTCTTCCATCAATAAATCGTGTATACGTATAAAAACGACAAAATTTGTTTGTCGTTTTTGTGCTAATTATAATATATGTGGGGTGTATCAACAAAAACGATATCTCAGTTTATTTTATTAAAACATTGGAATGATTCCTTTTCTCCACTCAGCGCTTCAGTTGATGTTAAATCATGGTTTTAATAATAAAATTCAAAGGCAAGTTGGTAGCGCTCAACAAATGGGAATGTGCGAATCAAATTGGTTCAATCACACTTCATCATTCACCTGAAGGACAACCTTCAATTTTGGTAGCTCAACCTGGAGGGACTTTCATGAGAATTAAGTGCCAAAGTGAGGTTAATAACGATCAAGAAATACTTAACAAAAGTGATAGCAGGTAGGAGCCCTTTTTCAAGATTTTCCAAGAGGTACTAAAATATGTTCTTCAGTTCGAATCTTGAGTCTTTTCCTGGGTCTGTGGACTATCAATTCTTAGGCATCTCTAGGATGAGAAATCAAAATATTTCCACCGAAATTATTGGCGATTTGCTGCAGTCCCATAGAGAAAAATCTGAGGTAACGGGTAGACCTTATGCGGTGGCAACTTTGGATGGCACTATAATGCTTGTTCAAGACGAAGTTATTTTATGGTGAGATTTTGATGTATTTTATTATTATTCTAATAAGGGAACTGTTTTAGGGCTATAGCAGTGGACCATCAAATATTCGCCCTAACTAAATTAGATGTAACAGGAGATGGATCAGAAGATATTGTAGTATGTACTTGGGATGGATTGACCTATATTCTAGATCAGAACAAAAATTCTGTAAGGTTCCACTTGGAGGAGCCTGTTAGAGCTTTTGAAAGTGGCTGGTATAGCTTGGATGTTAATCAAGCCCCAGTAACGGCTTTGGTTTATGTCACCTTTAAAAACACCGTAAAATGTCTCCTCATACAAAGTGTTTTTTTGAGTATATGCTTCAATTTAAGGGGATATTCGGTGTATCAATATAAAAAAAAATTATATAGTGATATATTTGGATTTACGTAATTTTTGAAATACAGTAAGATTACCAACCACTAGTAGTTTCAAAAGGATTCGGGAGTCACTCAGAAAATTGAATTCACATATACTAGCTTGTGGTGATCATTTTAAATAATTTTGGTGAATTTTATTGTATTTAATCCATTTGTTTTAATTTTTTTGACCTGTATTAAGTTTTTTGAAGCATGTGGAAAAGGCTGAATCTTACTTTTAATCGGAAAAACGAAAAGAGATTCGAAAAAATATGAAGGAAGAGAAATGTTATATTTTTAGTTATTCTATTTGATATAATTATCAAATTTTGAAAAATCTACTTAACGTTATTATTTTCGGCTAAAATTTCAAGAGACCACTCTCGTGGCCACGCTCTCAGAAATTATTGAATCAACGCTGACTATTGAAATCGTGTTAAGTATTTTTTTTAATGCTGGAAAATCATTTCTTAATTTGATCCAAGAAATATCTTCTTAAATTTGCAACATATTACGAAACACTTTGCATATTGCTTTATATACGAACGATAAAATAGTTTTATTTCAGGTTATTTTGTACTACGATATCCCGGTAAGAGACCTTATTTGCAAGCGATTTGAACCAGATTTGGTCAAATTAAGTGAACTTTTCGTTGATAAGGAAAACGATCGGGAAAAAGCCCTAGAGCAGGTTAAAAACTTGGACAAAAAAACCAGACGGGATTTGATTGAATATTTGTTATATGAAGCAAAATCATGATCTGGTAATTGGTTTTCTGTTTAATAAAATGTTAGTAAATTTAGAAATGTATTATTTTTCCATTAAAAAAGTGTTCCCACAAATGGGGAAATCTAGAATATGGTAAATGTTATGTCGTTCTTTTAATCCACTACATAATAATACACAATGTCATATATCTTTCAATGATGAGTATATTTTCTGATTGCACAATAGTTATTTCTCCACTTTGTCATTCGAAATAAACGAAAACGGAACTGGCTAAAAAATACTGTTTAGGCCTTACAAGATTTCGAGATCAACTAGCTTAAATCCAGTATCTATACAAATATTTTTATTATCAGGAGACCATTTTTATTTCTAAGTAAAAATGTACTTCATCGGCCCGCTTAAACAACGCAGAATTTCAAAAATGGTTATTTAAGTCGGCTTCAAAACTAAACCTAACGATCACTGAACAAATTTACACGTTAAAAGCTACGGGATATGTACAGAGGTTTAAAAAATTACGAAATATAGGTAATTTCGATGACCGTTGACAAACGTCCTTATTGGCACAATCTACAGGTTTTTTAGTTTTCTTTACACGCATTAAATTCGTCGAAATTATTGTTATTTGGTCAATAATCCTTTCGGCTCTCACTTTATAAATGCACATATAATGTTCCTGTCTATAAATTAAGTCCAAAAGGAGTGGTTTGATCAATTTTTAATTTTATTTTTTGGTACTTAAATCCTAATATAATACAGAGAAATTTACTAACTTTATGTTACAGTTCTAAAGTTCCAGTTTTTAATTATTTTTGATATGAAAATCTCATTCACTTCTCTAGTAGTTTGGGGGGTAAACACATGCTCAATTCAATTTTTAGTAGCAATAGGAACATATACCTACTGAGTGGATAATTCCCTAATGCGTACACTCAGTAGATATACAGGGCGTTACAAACTCGCGGGAATGTATCTGGATTTTCTACACTATACGAGATAAAGGATAGGTTAAATTAAGAAAATTGTACGCGATATAATGCCCAGTCAACATCCGCTCATAATTTGAAGAATTCCGATCATTGGTTTTTTTGCAGATATCTGTGAAGTGTTGGAAATTTTTCCAATCTTAAAGCAGATTCAAAATTAGCACTAAATTGCGTGTAATTGTTAAATTTAACCGATGCGCTATCACTTATTGTTCAGAAGAAACATTTCTACGAATTTATAATACTCCGTATATTTTAAAAACCGGCAATTTTCTTTTGGTCTATTATTATGTGTGAAGTTTTCTATATGTATTCAGGTTTCAAAATGTTTCATTTTCTTTCCCAGGTGCCGTTGTACAGCCAAGCCGATTCGTCCCTGCTTTTTCCCCATCCAGACTCGATACCGTTTTCCTAAAACGAAATTCAATAATCAAAACACTAATAAAATTTGGTGTTAATAAATGTTGGGATAAAAAAATAATCTGGCAAACTGGCGTTCTAGGAATTAGCGACGATCATACTATGACCATGTCGCTCGTATTCATAATAAACTCGCTTTGCTAACTAAACAAATGAGCGCGCCAGTATTGCCATTTAACAGCTATTTATTAAATACTTATTTTCAGAAGGTATGATTTTTACCCCAAACTGTGAATGATTCATCCCACTAGAGCTAATGTAATCCATATTTGAATAATAGTAGTTGTTGTAAGTAGAAGAGGAATTGGATGACATTATGCCTCCTTGGGAGGCCGCACACCATCTTGATTGTTCTAATGGGAAACAGTCTATTGACGCTGGAGACCATATACTCGAGTTCGCTGAGTTACTGTAGGTAGTTGTAGCAACCTAAAAGAAATGCCATTTGGAACATCTTTTTACGGAAAAGTTCAAAACATTTCGAATTTTAATTAACCTTAATGAGAAGCTAATTCACTCCTCGTTATTTTCAAAAAGTCGTTTAATATATAGGAATTATATATAAAACACTGGGGTTTAGCGTAGTGTTTTGACGCGAAACAATTTTCTTTCAAATTAAAAATTCGTGAAGGGACAAATTGCCCAAAAACCAAAAAGCTACTAAAAACATAGATATAGAAAAGTGTATTGGAGATGTTCCCTGTGATAAGTAGGTGGCATATTTGGTGCTCCATGAAAAAATAGCGTTCTTAATCCTTATATTACGGAAAGATCAACAATTAGATAAAGAGACTTCAATTGGCAAATTAATATTAATGAGTATTATATTCAAAAAACCGTATTGTTTACGGGCTTCCATTTACATAATAAAATCACGGTTTTATGAAGATTTAAATTACTCGAAAACAGATCAACATAGTTAAGGGAAAGTGTACTAATAAAGTATTCCCTACCATAGATGGATGTCTAATATTATATATACGAACAATATTCGAGGTAGCTGATGAAAAAATAATCAAAGTTGCAAAATCTAAAAAGAAAGAAGACTAGAATTAGTGGGATAGATTTTACTCGTCACATATTCCGTCAGTCCTTTTAAAACCTCCACTACTGATTTAACTTGACAAAATTTTACGTGATTTCATGATGGGCAGTAATGAAGGCACATTATACTTCATTCTATGCCTTCATTCATCATATTAGTCTTAATGTAAACATAATCTCTGCCCTTAATGGAAATGATAGAAAATGAAATGAAGATACAAAAAGAAATTTGTAAATATAGAGATTTTTTTGCAAGATCAATACTTACGGTGGGGGAACTCGTGCTGCCACACGTGACCAGTAGCTGAGGTTTAACATAGTTGGGGCTGTCTCTGAGATGAGGCGCTGTGTGTACCGAGGGGGAACTCGCTGAGGAACTAAAGAAAAGAGACATGATAATATACGAATTTAGGACAATAGGGCCTTGATTGAAGACTTGACATTGACCTGATTGAAGATCTTGAGATTATACAATTAACATTATGCAGCTGTGTCAAAACATAAATACTGGTACCCAACGCGATTCTTACCTGGTACCCGTGTTATTGCTGGTACTACTGACAGACACCGGAGGCGTCGTAGGCGAAGACTTCGTTATAATGTTCGATGGCGATGGTTTCGTTTTTATCCTCGCCGTCGGTTTCTCTGAATTGTTTTGCGACTGATTGTGTTGCGTGACTTGTTTTTGCTGTTGACGACATTTCGCTCTCCTGTTCTTGAACCACACCTAAAAGAATAGCAAAGAAAATGGATTTCAACTCGTTAAAACATCCCCAATTTATATAGCACTCATAGAAACCAAAGAAGGGAACTAGACCCCATATAGTATCCATCTTTTGAATGGTAAAAAGCTTGACGTACGGTACGTGTGTCTACAATAAAACGGAGGTGCACAATAATAAATCAGCACGAAAGAAAAGGCAACGTTTACGAAACTATTAATTTCACAGCCATCAGTTTTGTGGGCTTATTAGCCTCCTAGTGTTATGACCAGGCACGTTTCGCCCACAAGGTATTGTGGCCTCTCTATAGCTCACATCCCCTTGTGTGTGATTTTCGGCGTGCACAAATAAGCACCGGGGGCGAAACTGATGCTTGACTCCCTTTTTGGGGTTTCCGACGACTCTCAATTAGAAAATTAATTTTTTTTATAGTAATTTTCTCAACACTCCCCTGAATAATGGAGAACCAACACAATTCCGTCTTAAATTCTTGTATTATCCCTTAATAATTTACGTCCAACACCTCTAAATAAGTTTGTCTTTCTATAGAAACCCCTAGGAATGCCCGTCTCATCAGCATTCTCAATAGCGGGGCTCGTTTTCAACATTTGTATGAATTCCTTTTGTAACATTGTCGCACCACTCTCTGCTTATTGATTTTCCCTGAATTTGATACGTGTTTGTGTCATTAGTCCTCAGGTATTTCATGGTTTTATTAGAAGGAAGACCCACTTAAAAGACAAACTTAATGCAAGCGTGTTCTAACAGTTAAGTTCTATTCGAATATTGTTTATAACAATTTTGAAATGCTCGAACGGACAAAAGGCTCAAATTACTCCAAAGTCGATTCAGATAGGAAAATATGTCAATTATAGAAAAGACAACGACGTTGCAGAGGTGAATTTGAGATCATGGGAAAGCACTCAAACCAATTTGGAAGAAAGGGACATTTTGAAATAAAATAAATAATTATATAAATAAAATACTCTATCTTCATAACTCTTCTACGTGAATGTAGTTCAATTTGGATACTTTTTCAGTTATTTTTTCAGTAAATTTGTTATTTTGCTTGATGATAAACAGTGGCGCATTCTAGTGAGGTTAAATTATAGCTCACTAAACAAACATTCTTCACCACTGAATTTCGGATTAAATGCATTTCTATTTGTTGTTAATAAATAGTAAAATTTTCATTTTGGTTAGTAGAGTAGCAGTTGTGAATTATCAACTCATCTGACGAGTTATTTAAAAGCACACATATTCAGACAAACAAAATTGGAATTTTTGGAATATATCATGTTTCCAATGGAAAAAAATCAAGTTTCTGAGATTTAAAGAAAATTATATCAAAAACTCGTTTTAGAATGTATTGAGAAAGAGGCAAAAAATATTATAAAAAACTTAATTACCTGTACTCTGGATTCCGGAAGGTTGATTTTTAAGGCCACCTCTTCCCTCATAAATATGTCTGGATACCTCGTTTTTGAAAACAAGGCCTCCAATATATCCAATTGGGCCCTGGTAAACGTGGTCCTCTCGCGCCTTTGCTTCCTTTGATTACCTACGTAAAACACTAATATTTACTATTTTTGATAATTTGCCTCCACTATACATGCTCCCGAAATTAAACCAAACTGCCTTCTATTTAAGAGCAAAAATTGGTACGTACACATACCTCCTGGATACCCAGCCATTGAGGGATGCAGAGAGTCTACGGGTAGTCCATGTAATCCCAAACCGGGCATGGGATAAAGGGCTGATTTGTAAGCCATGGTACCTCCAGAATTTCCGCCTCCAGTGCTTCCAAAGCATGGGAAGGAAAGGTCGTTGTCTGCACTGCATCTGCAACCAACAAAATAGTTCATTATTTCCACAATTTAATCAACAATTCCTTATCTACCAGTCAGCATTTTAAATCGCAGACGGCAAATCAAACTAATTGACAGTGCCAAACAACGATGCCAGATAAAACTAATTTTATCTGGCAATCTGGCTAATGGGCCATTATTAAACTTATCAACTTCAAAGTATCCCTGCGCGCTCTTCCCTTGTTGTCGTCTTATTCGATTGCCACCCTCTGTTTGCCGTTAACAAAGCCCGGGGGATGCGCCCCCGTCTCGCTAAACTTCAAAAAGTGAACGATAGAAATCGTATTAATTTGTCCTAATGGGCGGATCTTATTTTGCTCTTATATGGGCATGCGAGATTTGAGTTAATAAAGGAGGGTTGATTGGGGATCATTTACCATAATTTAGAGTAGAAAAAGTGCTAACAAATGCATTTAAAGGGTTGGCAATTTTCATGAACTATGGATTTAATATATCTTTATACATAATTATCCGTAGGATTGAAGTCGGGACGTCGTACAGGCCAAGCCGTCTGAGTCCGACCACCTATCCAACAGTTGAGAAATACATGTATTTATTTAGAGATATTACAACCAGGGAGGGTTGTGCGAGAAAAAAAAATCAATTTAGGAATAAGTACAGTAATTGCTAGGCAGTGCAAGCAGCCCAAATCAAATTTTCGAAAAATCTTATATATCATTGGATGAAGAGTTTTGTTGCGATTCTTTCGTTTGTCCCCAAACAGTTCTAGAATGCAAACGCCCCTAAGGAAATACCGCCTCCCGCCTAGCTGAATTCGAATTAAAAATTTGAATTTTTAAGTCGACTCGCCCCCCCAAAAAAAACATCTTCCTTAAAATTAACTGCGAGAAAACACAACACACTTTCACGCCCTGGAAGCCGCAACAAAAACAAATTGAGGGCCAGAAAATTGCATGGGGCCGTACGTGTGTGTGCCCCGTTTACCCTTGTTATCTCAAGACTACAGTAGCGATGTGGCAGGAGGGGCCGAGCCGTCGCTGAGTGCAAACACAGATAAGGTCCTAAGTGGCCCTTTGGGCTCAAATAGCGAGAGCGAACAGGACAACTCTATTAGCGCAACGGTTGTCCCGATAAGTTGCCCATCTCTGTGTGTGTAACGTTATTTTAATTAATATATTAGCCCTCTTTCAAAGATAAGAATCTGTCTCCAATGGCAAGAAAAGACACGTCTGGAGTCCCCAAAAACACTGCACCCTGCATATTAGTTGTTTTGAATGCTCTTTAAGTCGGCTTAATCCTCATACCCTGACATTTCTTTGTACCGGATTATAAACTGATGGTAACACCTCGGGGAAATTTGATCCTTATTGTCGAGCATATAGGAGCCAACCGTGATACCCACCGTAACTGAACACCTAAACTTAAATTCGATGGCGACGTTCCTTTTCTGTGCCTTTTTAAAGCTTGTTTTCGTTATCTGTAAAGTAGCCTTCTTTATCTCATGGTTATTTTTTATAGTTCAGTCAAATTCCCAAAAATTATCTGCACGTGCATATATAATAATCTGTTTTGATACCGGCTGATTAGTTGGCCAAAACGACCGATAATGCCCTTTGGTAGCTAGGAAACGCCCTTTCTTCATGCCATTTGAACTACCTCGATTAATAGGAGCAAAAACGTTAGAAATGCAAATCGGCTTAATATAGAACTAGGGGGATGATTGACATAAGTATGGCAAAAGATTGAATCATGAGGTTTGTTAGGTAAGATGGGCTAAGCCCTTTGGGACCAAATTAGCCGAGAGCATTTTTCTTTTGATGATGATGCTCCAGATATGAGGAATCAGTCTCTTATATCGATAAGAAAATCGTAAATTTAAAATCAGAGAAATTGAGTATGTCAAGTCGTTTTTAACTTAATTTTTTGTCCCACTGTTTGGTTTCATCTACTGAGTAGTACTTTTATTATAAAAAAAGAAAAACTTTAAATACAAAAATTGTAGGGTTCATCCTAAATCGCTAGAACATGTTACGTAACACGACAAATACATATTACAGTTAAAAAGACATAAACCTGAGAAATTTATATCGAAACGCCCTATTTATTTTACAAAAATCGAATAGACCTTTATTTTCTGATTTCGAAAATATATAACATGTTGACATTTGCTTTAACCGTTTTGCGATATTTGAATTTAAAAATTGGGTTATATTGTTTTTCAAATTGCTGTTGCCATAAATAAACAAATGGACTGACAATGGTCGTTAATAATGATTATTTATTTAGCTGTTGCATTTTCTTTATTCTATCCGTAAAATAAAAAAATAAAATGAAAAAAGTGGACCCCGCAGGAATTGGCACGTGGGGATGAATGCGCTGATAATCCAATTGCGCTTGAGCAACATTATTTTTGTCTTTTTTTTTAATACAGGTGAACTATTTATAACTTTTCTTTTTTGCGTAACCCATTTTATGGTCGGAATTAAGAAAATGCGACAGCCGAATAAATAATCATTACTAATGACCTTCGGTTCATTTGTTTAATTCATGGCAACCTGATTTTTCAATGCAAATATCACGAAAACAGCCAAAACAAATGTCAACATTTTATATATTTTTGAAATAAGAAAATAAAACTCTATTCTGTTGTCATAAAATATACAGGAAGTTCCATAATAAATTTACCGGTTTTCTGTCCTTTTTTAACTTTCCAATATATATTTTGTATATATTTTGTATATGTTGGCTTACGTAACATTTTCTGACGATTTAAGATAAGCCTTAAAACTTTTGTATTCAAAGTTTTCTGTTTTTTTTTTTTTTTAATTTTTATAATAAAAATAGTAAGCGATACGACCCAGCCTTGTATATTCATATTTTTCGTCTAGAAATCATTTCGAAAAAACTTCAGTATTTTCAAGTAAGTAAGTTTTATGATGCAACGCATTATTCAACATTTTTAAATCTCCAAATTGCGTTTCTTTTTTTCGAAAATTTAAACACGAGAGAAGGTCGTAGCAAATGCTGCATTAACATTAGACCAAATAAAAAGTCAGTTTTTGGATGATGGAGACTCATTATGTTATACATGCACGATAAAACCTTCAGTTTACGTGACATTTTAGAACTAAACGATCTATCCAGAGAGGTTTCAAAGTTCTATTTTGTGAACAAGTCCACTTTAGAATCTTGAAAAGATCGATTAAAAAGAAGTAGATGTTTGAGGAAATTTGTCTTTTCCCTGCAATTAAGGCAATTTTTGAAGAGTTTTGAATGATCCTGCGGAGTTGAATTTTAAGTACTTGGCAACTACAACGATTTCTTTTGACATTTTCCTTCAAAGGCAAATTGTTAAAAATTCAAAAACTTTTAAAATATGCGAAGTGACATAGAAATCTATGAAATGTAGTATGTCGGAAATGCTGAAAATGTATGGAAAACATAAGAAATAGAGCAAAAATTAAGACAATCACAAATATTTTGAACCTTAAGATAGTTGTTTACCATCTTAGATTTATTGCTTTCTATTATTCCAGAATAATTAACCTGAAGTACCATCATAAAACTCCAGGCACATCAAAATCTCATTATTTCGAGTGCGAGTTAAAGCTCAGCATGGTTTCTGGTTTGACAAAACTTTGCCCATCTCTTGGCCACATCCTTATTACTTACCTCCCGGGGGATTTCCAAAAAATCGTCGGCTCTCAAGCAAAAAAGGGCTTACAGGCCCCATACAGTCTAATTCAACCAATATCTTCAAGGTATTGCTGTAAATAATTTCTTTGTCAGTTTGTTTCTTCAACAGCTGAAAGATGACAAAGCGTGCTGAAAGGGTTCCTTCGGGGGAAGTTTTCGGATTAGCCATCGGTTCTTCAATACATGTGTTTATCGCTAATTATTTGCTTAATTTTCAAAGAAACAGGATTAGCCTTCGTTCTTTGGGTTCAAGTTGGCTCGATGGGGCGTTAGAACCACTTACCTGTGCCAAGAAATTAGCTCATCAAAATTCTTAAAAGGGGGCGAGATTTGCTACATAAACATTACATAAAATTATACGAAGTTTAATGCATTGCCTTGTTTTAATATTTTTTTGCACTTTGTAGTATTAGCGACAATATTTATCGCAATATAGATTTACTTTAATGGTGAAATTTGAAATCATACTAAAAATAATAAAACATAATAAAAACGATGAAAGGCAAGTGGTAGGAGTTTGGTATTGATCGTTGATGTTATTTATCTGGATAAAACTTCCCCAAATATAAGCTTAAAGGGACAGATCTTCCAGTTGAGGAAGTTTAATACAGAGGCACACTGTAGATCATCTGACGGAATATGCACCGACGTAAAAGGGAACCGCAAATTTAATAATTTCCTATTTTGAGTTTATTGCAATTTTATTGCAAGATCAATATAAAATTATACGTTCACTTTACAGTCGTAGGAGATGAACCAAATGGACAAAATTATCGAAATATGGTCCAATATGTTGGTTCCTGAAATCTCATACGTTTCCTCCATCTTGTCCATTTCGTTATTTTTGAAATTTCGTTCATTTCTTTTCGTTTGACAATAAAAAATATCCATTTGTGGTTTATACGCTCATAGCTATTTTTTTATAGGAAAATACTCGTATGATTTCCTTTACGTAAAATAATTAGCAACTTTGAAAATTTGAAATCAGAAACTTTCTAGACGGATTTTGAAATATCGGTCAAAGAAAACAAAATCTTCAATAAAAAAATTTTTGGAAAAAATAAAGGAAATGCTCATGATTTTCTGAACGGGGAATCTAGTAAGTGCCTTCTTTTAATTGGAAATAGGACTTAAAATTGAAATTAACAGCGCACTGCACTTTTGCTGAAATTGCGGTGAAATAAAGGAAAATCTAAAACAAAATATTAAACACCCACGATTTTTTTTAAGGGGACAACTTTAGACTGTTCCCTTTAGTGTAAAAGTAGCAATTTCAGGAAATTGAAGTCAGAGGTGTCCTGAACACATTTCGAAATGTTGGTCGCTAATATTGAAAATGTTGTAAGTATGAAAAACTTAAAGATAACAATAACGCCATAACGACATGTTCAAGCATACTTCACATTTTCACATATTTGCAATATTTTCTTGCATTTTCGTACATCAAGATATTTTTTTACCTTGCACACAATTTTGTAAAAGAACTTACCCAGCAGTCAGGCTGTTTGGCCACATTTATTTTGGTCCCTGCAAATGAAATAATCGTTAGTCTCAATCGAATTAAACCACAAATTAATCAATTTCTTGCCCAGTTTCTATTTTTTTGCACATCTAGAGCATAAAGAAAATTTAACACATTTCAGAAATTGTTCCATATCTTGGACAAGAAATTGGATACTGAACAACGAGCCATTCGAAAAATCCTATGATAGTCCATCCTTTATTGTAACATCAGTACACAAAACCGCCCTTAAAAGTAACCCCAGTAGCCTGACATCCTTTCAAAAAACCCCAAGATCAAAGACGCGATTTCAATGTCGGTTGAAGCAGGTATAAACTTGAATCTTAGATGTTATCGGTGTTAGTAAAGATGTGTAAAGTCCCGAGAAGGCTGCAAGTTTACACCAATTTTCTGGTGGTTTGCACACGTGAAAGCAACAGAGTGGAAGTTCTCTTACCGAGAATCGATTACAAAGAGAGTAATTTGGCAAGGCGGCTTCACAAATGGGGCCTACTTAAACTGTCATTTTGTAAACTTTTGAACATGGCAAAATGGGTCGCTTTTCAGTCCAATAACATCAAAAGAATAAGATAGAAATAGGCTGTTTTAAGTTCACTTCAATCAAAACAGGAATTCAATTTGAATAACTGACAATTAATAATTATGCCGAAGGTCCTGTTAAAACTTCCGTACTATCCACTGTTCAAGTCCATCCTTGCGGCACTTAACGGGGGCTTTGAAGATATTTTTAAATTAAAAATCTAATAAGGATTTTTTACACTCGCATGGGTTTTCGATGACGGGGTGGGGTCTCCATTAATGTTCACTTTCCGCACCTAAATGTATTGTATGGGAACTTCACATGTGAACAAGAGGGTACTTGAAGTTATAATATAGCAAATTCTGGAGTATTTTGACTTAGCTTTACTATTTATTGATGGAAATATTGCAATCAAATGTCGAATTAGAGCTGTTTCTTGCAATTTCTTTTTCAAGTCAAATTTCTGAAGTGTAAAAAAGAGCATTTTTTTAACAAAATTACCATGTGAAATTGAAAATTAAGAGAATTGAAGAAAATATATAAGAAAATGGGAAGGCAATTGACCAAGAAACAGTCAAATAAAACCTAGATAAGATTTCGTTTGCAATTTCTTCTTTAGTCAAAAGTCTCGAGTTTTAGAAATAAGAGGTTTGTTAGTAGATTTATTAAGAGAAATATTGGGTTCAAAGTTACAGGATGTAGAGAAAATACGAGTGAAAAGAATGGCATCGAGCACATTTGCGTGATTTTCCACTGGTATCTTATAATTGATATTAAGCGCAACTAATTTCCTTTGAGCTAGTTCGAAAAATAGCTCTAAAGTTCGACAGACCAGAAATAAATCTTCGTGATCTTCCTCAATTGCAAAAATCAACAACTTTATTGAACCCAATAAGGTCTTGACTAAGTTCTCTTCACAATAGATTACAATTAAAACGGAAATGCGCCTTCGACTTGATGTGATTTGAAAGGTGCATGCCTTGCAAGCTCGATTGATTTTCAATAAACACCCTATTTGTGAGGAAATGTTATGGCCTTCTGAGCAATAAAATAAAAAAAAAATGCATATTCATTTAACTTGTTAAGTCGAGAGATTAAAATTGTTTGGTGGTAACACCCCCACTTGGCATTTGTTTCTGCGTTCTAATCATGAGAAGCACCACCACGTAAGCATTTAATTCTTTACAATTAACAAGAAGTATGACACAACCCACCATGGTTTTTCATTGAAAAATATCCAACATCCATGCACATAAGCACTGAAAACATGCAACTTTTCACTACTTTTGTCGCAAAACGAGATCAAGTGCTTTTTAGAGCGGTCGCATCCGAACTGAGCGAAATACGGTCGCAAACTAAGTTACGAGACCCAAACGGCACTAGTAAATCCAATATAATCATAATATAATGATAATAGTCTTTGCGAGAAATCCCCGGATTTAGTAGCATTCCATTTAATCTTCTTAACGTGCGAATTCGCCTCTTTTTCTAATCGGATTTTGGATTAAATTCGAACCAACCAAGTTTCAGCTTCATAGTTGGGTACTAGATTAAACCTGAAATTTTAAGGGTAGTTTGCACCCCTTTCATGTTTAAGTAGAACATAAAAATTCCCACTCAAAAATATTCCCAAAAAAGTCCTTATTTTCATTTTTATGTTATAAAATTACCGAGTTATTTCCACTGAAAACAAATAAAAAGAGCTTATTGTTATTACCGATTAACCGGTAGTTTATTGCTTTGTCTTTTAATATTTTGCAAATTGTCGGTTAGTTTATTTAAATTTATTCGGCTTTTAGAATTGAATTGGGTAATAAAATCGCACGGTTTTGATCGAATTTATGTAAATGTTTATACGTGTGGTTTTTGCAATGTTTGTCGGGGATTAATTTCGAACTTATAAATGATTTAGGGAAAATGAGGAAATATTCGATAAATGTAATTTAGGGTTTTATTGTAATGTTTTAGCCACTTAAAATCAAAGTGTGTTCAGTTTATTTATGCCATAAAATTCAGAAACGCAAAACATGTTATTCCAATGTTAATTTTGTGATCAACTTCTTGGCAATCACCTCTCCTTTGCTTGATTTGTATCACAGGATTTGTCTCATATGTATTTAACAATGAATCTAGGGTATCAGCAAATTTATATCATTTATTAAAATATGGGAATGGTGGCAACATACACACAAATAAAAATTTTTAAATTAAATACTGCGCATTTTAATATTGGAAATTCATTGAAATTCTTGGAACTAAATTATTAATTATTGTCTATTTTGATGATAGTTTTTTGTCTTTTTCTTAGTGTGAATCTCCCACACGCTAAACGAATGCATTTACGCCTCTAATAATTAACAGAAAAGTTGATATAATGTTGTAATATAATTTCCTCCTTTTCTTTATAATACTAAATATGCAATTAGAGACGGCTCATGCATGCAATATAAATTTGATAATAAATTGTTCAAGATGTGCACACGTGATTAGAATTTTGTTCATTATTACGAATAATTTATAATTGACGACATACGCATCAATGAGCAGTCGATACACTTTTCATGAAAATTCGCTAAAATTTTGAAAAGACCTCTGAATTTCGCAAAAAATCAAAAATACAAATAATTTTAACACTTGTGATTTAAAGGAAAATCTCATTAGGACCCAAATAAACCATTAATTGTAAATCTTTTGATGAGTGTTTCTAGGTGGTAAAAATAACATAGCAGTTAAGGGAATCTTCGTATGTTTTCGGGCTTGCCTGACTGCAAATGTTTCTACTCAGCACTAGTTTAAATTTGCAATTTTCAGCGTTTACACAGAAGTAGGTACACGGTACATGATAAGGAGAGATAGAGAATTAAATTTAGCATAAATGACCGCAAAATAAAGCAGATAGTTGAAGACATTTAGCAAAACGTAAGATTTATTTTTGAAATGTGTGTCAAAGTCAACATATTGAGTAAAGGGATAAAAAACTTACCTGTTTTTGAAGAGAATGACTGTAAAATCACATTCTGCAGGTGCGTAAGCGCACCTGCTTCATCAGGGTTATTTCTCTAACTAAATTTAAATAACAAAACTTTAAATGAAGTTTGATTTTGATTCATCTTTCAGAATCGCATCCTCACAAAAAAAACGTTAAAAAGTATAGAGCAGAAATGAATATAAAAAAAATAATAACTACAAAATGAAAATTTACTACCAATTTTGTTTTGCTGTCGTTTCGTTGGTCATATAAAAAAATGAATAGAAAAATATTGAAATGGAAACAAACAGAAACAGCTACTTCGAGGACTAGTGCCCCTGCTTATTTAGTCCTCGAATTAATTGTGTCTGTTTGTCTCCTCAAATGCTTTTCTGGCCTAATTTTTATCACTATGAGTGAAATAGCCGTAAGGTAAATTTACTTGGAAGTGACCATTTTACAATTTTATTACTTCACATGTAGTGGACCTATTTCTGCATAAAATGCTATAAATTTCAAACGTTGTAGATTTTAAGTTATCGACTGTTTAATAGTAGAAAATTTATCCCAGTTACAAAGACATTCAAAATATATCAGTACATGTGTGTATATATATAATATACAGGGTGTTCAATTAAGAGACACTGAATTTTTTCCAGCATGTAAATCCTTCAGATAGTTCCAATCGCTTGTAGTTAGTCAACAGCTGCAAGTTTATCACTAAATTGAAAATTACTAATAATATTCCCAAAGTTTCATGAAAAAAATCGCAAGTCTTGCACTATATATCCCTCTTTATCTACTCGATAATACTACTGTATTAATAGATTTAAATAAATTTCATCATTGTTTTAACATCTACCATGGTAGAGCTATGAGGTATATAGAAAATCATAGAGTTGATCATTTGCACAAAACCTTCACTCTGTATAAGCAGATATAGAGATCAAAGAATGTCCGATTTGAAGAAACCCCCTTAATAAGAAGGAGATATATCTCAAAATAAGAGGAGTTTCATTCATTTGAGTTAGAAATTATTCAACATGCATGTCATTAATGCTTCAAAAGCAGCTGCAGAATTGGTGTGCTGGCAAAACAGCAAATTAGACAGATTAAAGGGAAAATAATGAAAGCGTCATTTAGAGTGAAGATATTTATGGGTGATATTGATTATAGAAAATTTGTTCTTGTATGCCTTTAGAGTGTTCACTTAAAGGTAAAATTACGTATTCGAGTTCTTATTAGTTTTGATCTAAGGGCCTTATTCAAATTCAATTAAATGTGGAAACGGGGCAAATTCTCCAGCGCTTTGGTTTACTGATGGTGTCTATTTGAATATGGAGGTTAAAATTTACCCAAAATCATAACTGAAAGCGCTTAGTAAACCAACAATTACCAGGAAAATTTTACTCTAAGTTTAATTTATACTTAGTTACTTAATATGGATATACCTAGTACGAGCGAGTGGTATGTGGCTTATTAAAAAATTTCCTTAAATTGCCTTGGAATACCTCGAGCGTGTACATCAAAATACCTTAGCGATCTGCCCCTCGACTTAGTAGGTATAGAATTAATCTGTATGGCCAGCAGTTAGACCGGATTTAACACTTGTGGATCTGACGAAAGAATACCCTGCTTGGAGCTATTGAGCAACTTTGCAATAATTTGATGAAATTCTTTTATATTATTGAGATGCGCATTTTGTTTTCTGTGGTGTTAAGAGTTTCTGAGTGAAGATAAATTACTGGCAATGATATTGCCAATAACGGAGCAATTTTTCTTTCTTGAGTTGATACTACGTAACTAATTTTGTCTCTTTCTCTTTCTTTTTTTTTCTCTCTCTCCCTCTCTCTCTTTCTCGCTCTCTCTCTTTCTCTCTATAATTCAGGGTTTCACTATTTTGCCCACATATAAGTTGTCTATTATAAGCGAAACCTATAGGGAAGAAGGTTGCTGATATCAGGGCTTATGGCAATATCGAAAGTTTACAGATGGCGCCTGTCGCGCGCCTAATGAAAACGAACTCACCTTGCCGAAATGAAACGAGAAACCAGCTAATAAACAATAAGAAGATAATCGCCGGATGGCACACTAACGAAAGTCAATATATATCACTGCTCACATCTATTTGTTCACTTAGTCAAACAGCACAATGCCGAGTTAAGCCGGGGTACTTAAAGCGAGATAAAACCGAGAGTTTAAACGTAAATCGGTTTAGCGTGGATTCCTAACTATATACACGCTACTAATACGAAAGCTCAAAGCGGTATTAAATAAGTAGAATCGATTCTCATCTTTTCGTAGGTCCGGACATGGAAAGGCCCCGCCCATAAAGGGGCCAGGGCGGGAATTGGAGTCCCGACATATACGGTGCGCCACTGCCGACGACCGGCGTCATCATATGACTATGACGACGCAAAACCAGGTCCGTCCGTTACCGGGTTTGGATGCTGGGAAATCGTTTCCTGGATACCCGCTTCCTGTTTCCCAATATTCCAACTTTGCCTTATTGCGCCCTCCGGCTTGCTTCTCTGGCAACCGTGTTTCTCTTGGAGAGGGAATTAATTGCAAAGGTAATTTCTGTCAAATTAATTTAATTACTGATGCGAAAGATGACTTCTCAAATATGAAAACGTCCATTGATGTAAAATTTGATAATTCAAAAAGGAAAAGTTTCAGGGAAAATTTCGAGCTTGTTTAAATACAAAAAAAATGTGGGTGCCAAATTCGAATTTCAATATGGGGATTTCAAAATTAATTTTTAAAGTACAACGAAAGAAATACTATCATTTATTCATTAGGCAATAATTAATAAATAAAAACAAACATATATCTCATCACCAATGTCCTAGAAAATGCTGTGAACACTTTGCAAATAATTGCTTCAGTCCACTGAAATTGGATCCATGTTTTTAGACGTAATGATGTTCTTAAAACGTAATTTTACCGTAGAGACCCGATATAATATATAGAGTGTTTTCAAAATGTACAGCGCAAATTTAGACGGTTATTCGGTCATTCAAATTAGAAATATAATCCTATAAACATTCTCAGTTGCTTTTTTCCGAATTACGGGTTCTTTAAAGAAACCTGGTATTTCTGAAACAGGTTAATAGCTACATAGAAAACAATTGAATTCATGTATTCTAGTTGATGATAATCATTTTAAATAATGTTTCTAAAATTTTAAATTTAATTCGATTTACTGAATTCCTTCCACTCTAAACATTTAAAATTAAGCGATTTCAGCCTTAGATTTACAGCAACCCTTCCTCTTACTCCAATTCCAGTAATAACTTATTAAACTTGCGCCGTATGTTTAGGGAACACTGTTTGTAGGCATTTTCCAATTATCATTCCTGTCAACTATTAAATATACTTTAAGAATCAAGAAAAAGACGTGATTCATCATAATGACGTGAACTTTTCGATTTTTACGTTCAGCTCTTGTGTACGTCGTTGGTCATCACACCGGTCGTTTTCGCGACTTTGTGATTAAAAAATTATTTTTCATCGCAAAAATGTTTTATTTTATTTTATTCTGAGCACTTATTTTTAACAAAATTGTGTTTCAAAAACACTGATATATTAACCACATCATTTATTTCAATTTTTCACAGTCAAACACTTGATACCCAAATTCTAAGAAAGCCATGAATTTATTAAATTTAATATTGTTTTTATTTTGATATACAAAAAATTAAGTTTCTCGCCAAGGAATAACTTTAAACAAATTTAAAATAACACCCCGCAAAAATGCATTGCGATATATAGGATATCAGGATCGTATGGGTATTGGACCATCAAGTAGATTTACGGAAAAGGGAAAAAATGCAAATGCGGAGAGCCCTCCATGTACAGTCCAGTTAATCTCAAATAGATTGAGTTTCCTTGTTTTCTGTACCTCTCCATTTTTCATGCATTTTTAAAAGGTTTTTCTCCATTCAAAAATAAAGGAAACTTCCTGCATATATCCGGGATTTTCAAGTACCATGGGTCCCTCTATCTATAAACAAGGAGAATCCTTCTCGTCTGTCAGTCCATTTGTTGTCGTAATGGCGACTGGACGCCAAAATAAGAGAAATTTGATAAGATCGAACAAAATGTTATCAAATACTGTAGTAGTTAATTTTTATATTTTGTTTTTGATTGACGTTTATATTAACAAATTGATTAAATATTAGTTAATAAAAAATGTACATGTATATGCGGAGTGTTCAATTTAATATGTTGGACTTTTGAGTTGGAATAAGGTGAGGTTACTGAATTTACAAATTTGTTCAAGTATTGTTGAAATTGTTATTTTAAAAATTCGGAAAACTCCTAAACTACGGGAAGTGCAAGAAGAAATTATAAAAAATTTTGTGCTCCTGTACATCTGGACTCGGAAATCTAAGTTATGATATAGAAATAAAAGTATTTGAATAATTCTTTATTTAATTCATCATACTCGTGTTTAAAATAATTATTCCTTCAATTTGACATATATCTGCAATTTTTACAAAGTCTATGCACACACACAATAAAAGTATTTCTTGTAATTATGAATTATGAGACAAAATAATACATTTAGCACGTATATGAATCACTGCGATCTCATATTTCACATAATCATACAAGGCGTGTATGCTGGTTGGTCGATTAAGGATCAATTTATTTATTACAAGTTTGTGATTATTTCATCGACAAACAATCGGCTGCTTAAAACCATATTTTAATTGAGGTTTAATTGTTAAAATTCTATTATGTGAATTCAAATGCAATTTTTTAATGCAACAGTTCCAACTGAGCAAGGAAAGTTGCAAGGAAAATAATTAATTTCTATCCACTTATTCGATTATAATGACCGTTTTTGAATTGATTTTCTATTTTTTTGAAAGATGTTTAAGACTGAAACTGTGTAACGTTAGTGGCACATCATACCCCCAGAAAGAATTACATTTTTTTGAAATGTACCTCTTGATATTTAACAATAATTTTGTTTCTCAAAAACCTCCTTTGGGACGTACCTGATATTTTTGCGCCATAAAACCATCTTAAATCAATAGCGTAGTATCTGCATGTAATTGAAATTGACCCAAAAAGAAGAGACCTATTAGTTTGGTTGGTGTCACATTAGAAATTGTAAATAGCATTAACAATTCTTACGTAAAACAAAAAAAGGAAAAGTTTCGATTATTCAAAAATTGTAGAAAATCAAAAATGTAACGTAGGTTTAACGAGGAGAAAAACCATCTCTAGATTGGCCCTTGCCTTTAAACCTGAAGTTTTCTAAAAACCTTGACGCGTTTGTTTCCATGGTAACCGCTTTTCTTCATATAAAACGGATGACGTCAGTGATGAGACAAATAAAGGCTTTTCTTTGGAAAAATTACAAACTCGCAATTTTTATTTTATTCAATACTCTTACAGCGTGGTAGACTTTTTAAAAGCTCAAAATGTCTTCTTTTTTTCCTCACACGATTACACAAATTTTCAATAAAATTTATTCAGATCCCGAGCAAGTGACCGCCTGCTGAAATCCGATTAGAGACCACTATAAGTATTTTTTATTTGATTTAGCGGTTACGCTCCCAAATCTCACATTTCGAAAGGTTCCTAGGTTGAAAACCTAGGAGTCAAAAATCAAAATCGGGAACGTAGCCATTAGTTGAATGAACCAGATTAAATTCCTTATCACAAGCAAAGATCGCCGAGCTCTTCCATCTGAATGAATAAAGCCAAAATTTGTTATGACACAAGTTATGAAAAATGCAACCGACGATGACTGGAAAGTATTTTCAAGGTGTCAATTTGACAGGGGTGTACCCAAGGGACTGCACTTTATACAAATATTTTTTGGGCCACCACAATAACTCAATAATGCCCGGGTTTTAGATCTATTATCTACGATTATCCCGCTTATTGTTGGACACAAAGATGACGTTGAATTATTCTTTCAGGTTCTCTAGTGGGTTGATTATCGCAGAGTATTGTACAAATGGCCATAAAAAGATATAATTTTCTCCATTTTGTACTCTTATAGTGAAAGTAATCTTATATACATAGTAGCTTCCTAGTTATCACCTGAAATATTTATGCGAGATTTGAATGAATTAGCTGTGCTCGTTCAGTTGCCTGTTCCCATTTTCCTCGCTATTTAAACCTACGTAATCCCTATCGATTCTTTTCTCTGCATATTTACCTCTTGAGTTGCCTCACTGTACGTAGTGAGCCTCAACGCCAGAGAAAATATACAAAATATAAATTTAATATGCAGTATACTTGATATTTTTGTGAAAGCATCACAGAAATATTTTTTTTCTACGTAGGTAGAAATAGCCCAAAAAGGTCTTCTGCTTGCGCTGCGGTATCCAAAGCCTCCATCTTTCGACTTTAAATTTGACCAAATTTTTGGTAAGAAATTCCTGCTAGCAATATTTTAGGAGAGGAATCCTACGATTAACAGGATTCCTCTTCCAAAGAGAGAAATTTAATGAAGAAATCCTGCAAAGCACGTTGGTACGCTCAACGCTGCAAAATAGAATTTTTTCAATCTATTCTGCTACCAGAATTTCTACGAGAAAATTGCCTATCAGAAGCAGTTTTTCTTCCAAAAAATTCCCTACTGGTGCAATTCGTCTTCGAACTTTTCCTGCATCTATACACATCTCTCCTCTCAGATTCAGTTTCTCCTCATCCTGCGGGGCCCCGCCTCCCATTGTCTCAGCCTCCCACCGACGCGGCGCAGGCGTCGTCACGTGAGCGAAATCTCGCCAATGGCGTGGTTTGGCCGCAAATCAATTCCAAGCACCGTTGTCTCAGGTTTGCAGCAATTCGGTGTCGTCTCAGTTTGGAGTCGATTTGCAGATAAATGGAGACGTCTACAGTCATAAATTATTGAGAATATGTCAAAATTGGGTTTGCAGGATTTTCTCTGGGACCCGAAATTTGTTTGTCCCCCTGGGTTTTTATTAGGTCTGGTGGGTTTAAAATTACGATTTTATTGTCGAGAGGTGTCTTGTTTGGGAGATTGTAGTGGAGACAGTGTTGCGTTAATGATTTAGGCGTTCGAAATGATCGGCGTTAACCAAAAAATCACCTGATTTGAGTGTAAAGTAGCACTTTAAATACTACATTTTGTATTTTTTTATTTACCGAAAAATCGATTTTTTTAATGGAACGCCTTGCTTATTTTTAAATAATTATATAGCATAAGACATAGTTTTTTAATTTGATATTAAATCTAATAGAAGCGGTCCTAATAATTTGTAGTTGAACAATTTTTAAAGATCCAAAGTAAAGATTTCAGTACATTTAGAACAAATGTGCATTCAGTCACCTCGCCTTGTTTCGATCCAGAAGCAAATTTTTTTAAATTTGACACCCCGTATATTATTGCATGTATAAAGTCTGTATGATGTGAACATCATTGCTGATTTGGAGATTTAAAGAGGGGTAGTGGGGCTAAAACGTCGTTAAACATCAAATAATTTTTTTCCACTCATTTGCGAGACACCCATCTCAAACTACCCTCATGTACTCAAAATTTCTAGTCGATTTTATTATAGTACCACTCATCAAAGCATAAATAAAACGAGAGTATCCCACTTCATATGCACTGTGTTTGAAAAGTCCGGTAACCCTAAAATGTCTTGAAAAATATAGAACTTATTAAAAAATACCATATATAAAAATTGAAGAAGTTTAAACATTTTACCATTCGATAGTATTCAAACCCGTACAAGGTGCGTTATAAAGTAGCAGTTGATTGAAGTTATATTTATTCTTATAGAATGGCAAACTTTTTATCACATTTTGATTCAGCCTCGCATTCCGAACACATATCATGCAACATGTACTATAGCTAATTCTAGTAGTTCAGCAGCGATTGCAGACATGAAGAAAACCAAACGAACTTTTTTTTATTGAATTAAGTGTTGAAATTGTGCAGATGCGACAAATCTGATGATCTAGAAAACCTTTCTAAGTGTCATTAACAGGGTGATAAAAGCTTACCTTTTTTTATTTAACCTATCTAGCGATCAACTTGTTTATTATGCAGGTTAGATAAGAGGTGGAGGTGAAATAGAATGGCCCCTTAGATCATCGGATTTGACGCCCCTTGACTATTTTCGTTGAGACAACTTAAAAAGTATGGGGAATGCCGGGAATCCAGGAGATTTAAATGGGCTAAGCAGAAAAATTACTGGTGAACGCCGTCTCATCACTATTGCAATGCATGAATGTTTTATTGAGAAATTCTATGACAATTTAGTTCGTTGCTAAGCCGTTCACGCGGTACATTTTGAGCACTACTTTCAATAAAAATAAGTTCATTTACATAAGAGTAATTTCTTTTGTTCCTTTTTTTCTTTAGTTTTTTAATAGATGCTGAGTTACTAAATTGAGCTCAGGACATTTTAGGTGAAATGTGTTCAGAATGCGAGGTTGAATCAAAAAACGTCACAAAAAGTTTGCCATTCCGTCAGAAAAAACATAACTTTAATTCACTGCTAATTTGGGATACACCTTGGATATGTCTAAATGCTACAGAATGGTATATTTTTTAAACCTCTTCAATTTTTATACAAGGTATCTTTTTATAAATCGTATCTTTTTCGGGATAATTCAGAGTTCCCGGACTTCTCGTACACAGTGTGTGTGCAGCATTAATATTCAATTGAATCTTTTAGGAATTTGCTTCGGAGGGTTTTTATTTTTCACGTCTATCAGTTCTGCTATTTTTATGAATTTTAATTTTAAATCATATTATGGCACTTTTTGGAGTTCTTTCATCTCAAACCGTCTGTCAGTATGTAGCTACTCAGCTGGTTTCTTTTTGACCGTCTTGAATGAGACACATTTGCCATTTTTAAAAGCATTATCATAGCACGTACGTCCTTTCCTATATCTGCCCCCCATTCATCAAACTAACACTGAACAGGAAATACGTCCACCTTAACGCACAAAGGCCAATTACCAAAAACTTTCAAGTTGACAAGAAAAACGTGACTGAAGCAAATTCCGCGAGGTAACAAAACCTTCACCATCAACAAGAAGTAGTCATGTTTGCGTCAGTCCCTATAACAAGTTCGTCATGACTAGGCTCAAACTGGAACCAGCAGGTACCACAATTCGACCCAGGGGTTAAGCATTTCGGTATGGTTCACCACCTGCGAGTCCTGATGGTGACGCTGTGACAGCTCGATTTCTCTCTTCATGATGAATTATTGAGAATTTTGTTTAATCACGAGATTTGGACATGAACAAGAAATGTTTGGTAATACAAATATCTATTGCAAGACTGTAATAATTACATCGATCAAAACGAGACAGCTTCCATATTGATCTGTGTCTAAAAATGCCAAGCCTCTGTAAGATGCATATTATTGAAGTTTGATATCTTAGAGGGACACACCTTTGCCCATACACGTCTTATCTCTGCGGGACCACCAGGAATGACTTGACAGAAATGTATTTAGATATTCAGACGTCACGGTAGTGACTACACATTGGGAGAATGCAACAAGACCACTCTGAACAACCACCATATGAATCAAACTCAACCAAGTTTAGGCCCAATTGGACAAATGGAGATGTCAACCTCCTTTTAGATATTTGAACGATTTGAACCAAATAATTGATACGAACAAATTTTCATAAGCTTCCATCTCGATGGAATTACAATTAGCGAGGCCAGTAGCGTGCTGAGAGGGATTAAGGAACTCTAATCAGAGCTGTTGTGTTGAACCAGGCTTAAGAGCACCCTACAAGCAATGACTGGCAGAATGTTCTTAGCATACTGTTTCGCAAGGGTTTAATCCAAAGTTCTCGTTCAAGGGGCCTATTTTGCAAGGGAATTTAATGGAGAATTGAAATTTGTTTGTCCCTGTCATAGTCATGGAGAAATATCGATTCCTTGATAGGGTTAAGTTTCAGTCGATGCCAGCGAAGCCCTATATTAAGGGTCAGATTTGTTGAAAGAAAAATACTAAAATTCAATTCATTGCTCATGCTGCTGATTGAATTATCCAACAGATGGCCAAAATAAGGGATCATCTTTATCTCTGTAACGATTCACCCGATTTTCCCCGAGTTAATAGACTATCCGCCGCGGGGTGTTTTCAATCATTTTCAATGCGGTGAAAAGTAATTTCATACGCCCTGTCTCCGGAGATTTGCAGGTCTTCGGGGATGATTTCGCCTCTTCCCCTCCTTATTAAGCGTTCTGCGGTACGATATTAAATGACTATTATTGCGTCATCAAAGAACATGAGGAAGATCCTCTTCGAGGGTTCTTCCCAGCAAATCAATCTGCAATAATTCACCGATGTACACACCTGTTCGAAAGAAATTCGGAACTGAATTGAGGAAGTCAGGGGACTTGTTTGAAGTTGATGCGTGATACCTTTTTGTCGTTCCCACGCCTGTAAGGTTGTAAAATCGGACCTGTCTGCATAGGACCGTAATTCAGCACTATTGTGGTGTCAAAACTGTGTCCATTAAGGAATATTGCGTGTAATTTGTTGACATATTTGGAAAAAAGAGGGAGAAGGGGCTGTAAAAATAGCTTGACCGTCAAGGTGTGAAATGGACAGGTATAGGATATCGGATATACAGGGCGCCTCTAAAAGGTCTGCATAAAATTCAATCACAGACTTCTGAGACGAAAACATGACGATTTAATGAAATTTGCCTTAATCCGAAAGTGGACGGTTTTCAAAATACAGGACGTCAAAGTGAAAAATTAAAAACAGAAAAAAAATTATTGCTTTGTTTTTAAACTTGTTTTAATGGTACTAACTGAACGAAATGTCGCATCGGGAAATTTTTAGGAATGAGAAATCAGAACCGGTTTAAATTTTCTATACACATTGTTACGAGCATTGCTAGCGCTCTGTAAACTCTCTTTAAAAGGGCATAAATTTCTTATCACCCGGTATAAAATTTATTTATGTTTAAATTTGCGTTTTTCTACATGTTTTATAAAAAAAAGTCTTGGTACAAGTTCTTGCAGACACTCTTTTTTTGAGATATTTCAAGTTTAAAGTGCATATTTATTCGTATAGGGAAACAAAAAAAAATCAAAATATTCAATTAATTTTCAATTTCTATTATTTTTTTACATGTTCATGTTTTTATTTGACGATATCAATTTTTTATTATATATATTGATGTATTGTACGAATGTACTTTAATTATCGATGCTTGTCGAAATGAGCGCTAACATCACATACGAAAAATGTCATAAAAATTTATCTCAATTTCTTAGTCTCTTTTGAGTTGTTTTGTCTACGATCAATAATGGCGTTCTCGACTGAAGATATGATCCCTATGGTTGAAATTATGGGTTTTTCATCATTCATTTAGGTAATATGTTATTATATTTTTTAATGATTTTTTGATGAAACCAAACAACTGGCAGATTATCTTCACAAAAACTCACAATTTTAACCGTATCAGTCATTTCTTCTTTAGAGAAAGCTATTATTAATGACAGCAACATTCATATCGACAAGTATCGATAATTATCGAAGGTATGGCAAATCGGTGTTCTGTATAAGCAAAGAATTTTTTTGTCGGTATGAAATATTAACTCTACGAGAAATGTGTCAAAAGATAGAAAAGTTGTAAAAGGGGCTAATATATTTTAACAAAAAAGGAATCAATACGATATAGCTACCCAGTGAAAAGTTCTGGCCATTTTTATACGAAAATTACTCAGAATTTATAACTTGCCCATTGCGATTCGAGATAAATGTTTTATGAAAATAATCTGCGTACTAATGAATAGATTTCATTGAAATTCATTGAAGCTGTTTCCAGGTATAGCAGAAAACGTGTTTTATTTTTTTAAGAATTTTGACTGTCAATAGTGCTTAAACGAGACACTTATTTCAAATAATTTTTGAACAAAATCTTAATGTGTCTCACTCTGTATTTGAAGAGTCTAGAAGAATCATTTTAGGTAAAAGCACGCCTCATTTATGTAATCAGTGGCTGAAGGGAATTCGGGCACATAACCCCAATTTTTGATAGGGCACTAATCTGATCAAATTTGAAACGCATCACCATGCACCATCTCATTCAATAAATAAATTGTGAGGGAGAGTTGTTGAAAAGCCCATGACGACCTAAACCTCCTTTAAAATTTGAATTTAGAGTTAACAGTAAAAACAAAAAAAAATCCATCAAAAGAGTTTTTTAAAATAAAGCTAATACTGACGGTTTTATGGAAAAAATCAGTACGAAACATTAATAATTTTTAACCTCCAGTTTTGTGAGGTCTACACACTAATTAAGTTTTGGCATTATCTTAATTTTTTTAATACCGACCTGATTATGTTTTGTCGTATTTCGGAATTACTTTTTATCCCCACTTCAATGATCGATCACGCGATTGCATGTTTCGGTGCTTCATTTGGAAAAATCCATCCATTCAAAGTTTGTGACTAGCGAAGAGAAATAAATCTTCGACGGTTTTGTGTTTATTGGTCTTTCCGAATTTATATTGGAAGTATTAGTTTTTGGTATTATGATATACTGGTAAGGTCTGTTCCAGAATATAAGCTCCGTGAGTTATTGCAGCAAGAAGGTCTGTGTTGACTTGAGGTAAGATGATGGATAAGGCCACTTATCTAACTGCATTTTAACGTGAAGGTTGTTTTGTGAATATGGATAATTCATATCTTCAGCCGGTAAATATTCAGTGCGTCCAAAATAAATTTGAGCATCCATGACGGATGTTCTTTTGTGAACAAATTTTTATCTTCAATTAGTGTGCCAATATACGATATCCACGTTTAATCCGGGTCTGCCTCTATATCAGTCAGAAAGCCGTGGTAAATGGGCAAGGTTGCCAAATATGATGAGAAGCAGGTAGAGAAAGATCATATGGGTCACATTTCGATACCTTTAATTTCATAACATTTACCCCTGATCAAGGTAGATAGGACAACTTAGCAAAAGGGTATCGCTCCTTTAAAGTTTTTATGACACTTTATGAATTATGACGACAAAAATAGCCGACTGAGCGTATAATTTGGATTAAACTTAACATGTTATTTTGAAGTTAAGTTCACGTCGGACTGAAATTACCATTAAAAAGCCTGATGATGGCTTTTTTTGAAACGAAACGTCGGAACTTGCAATCTTAGAACACATCGTTGAAATGATAGTAAAAAATACTAGCAAAATACGATAAAAAATAAAGATCCGGATAAAGAAGAGAAAAATAAAATAAAAGATCCGAATTTCTCTTTGTTCTCAACATTTCGTAGATCAAATAAAATTTGGTACCACCTGTAATCTCAATTAACGGAGTTTCTAACTGTAACCATTTAGTAACAGAGAACCACCGCAATTGAACCACCCTGTATAGGTAATTCTGAAACTTTCGCTTCTCTCCGAGGACACTGCCCCAGGACTGAGAATTGATACATTTGAAATCGATATCCAAAAGTCTGTCATCGATGCATGTTTCACGATCGAATGACCACCCCCAGATTGCAGACTAAATAAAATTCGATTCGCAATAATGTTCGCAGCGTGTGTTGGAGCACCCTCAACATTGTGGTGCCCTGAATGGCCCTCGAAACTTAACCAAACACTTAAGACGGATCGGTGCTGTTATTAACTTTTTCGAGGATGTAGTTCGATTCTTGTGTTTGCTCACAAGAGGCATTAGCGATTGCTCAATTGAAAGGAATATTCAGTTGGAAATCTTGTGAATGATCTGGGTAACCAAGTATTTTAGTCCTAACCTCTTGGGGCATACCTCGCGAGACTTAAAAGTGGGATTGTCTCGTACTTTTCTTAATTAAAGGGACATAAGGAGCTTTGGGGGATTAGGTTTTTATTAATTTACGGAGCGTGAACTTCTCAATAATAAGAGATGCGATATGAAAAAGTGGTATTTTGTTATTTTAGTGCGAAAAAATATTATCCAAGGAAAAATTCTTTGTAGTCCGCCCTGTCAGACCTTCCTCCCTTTGGATGTCAAAGGGAAGCTTGTTGTTTCACCGTGACAAGCAGACGTAAATATTTATAGTTTTGGTTTATGAACCTGAACTATCTTCAACGCAACATATAGAAAAAGGTATTTTTCATGAAGTTTACCGCAGTAAGTGAGGTGCGGACGCGTTCCTGATTTTTCCAAATTCACCAATCTCCTCGAAAAATTCCCAAAATGTCTTTCTGGGTCTGTGGAAAGTTTGGTGGGAGAACTAATTATCGTCGAGGCTAATTTTAATTTAAATACTTCACTTGTAATAAATATTAATGATCTTGCAAGAGCCGCCCAAATTAGGTTGTTCCATATTTTACTACTTTTAGATCTGAACTTTACGACTCATCGGCAATTTTGCTCGATAAGACTAACTTGCAGTTTAACTCGATCATTCAAGATGGATCGTAAAATTTAGTTGCCTTTCTTGCGTACATGCAATAAAGGCTGTTATTAAGAGCTAATATCGTTTTGATTGCAGATTTGCACGATTCGTTTTGAATTAATAACGTGTCTTTACTGGTGGTAAAAGTCGCTCTCTGCAGGAGGAAATAAATGGGAATCACGCCAAACATACAAATTATCATAACGATTGTATAGGGGTGGCTCTATAAAATATGGAAGCAATAAATTCGGCTTTTTACCCCCGGTGATGACGGCTGAATGCGCCCTCTCGCATTGTGGCCAACCGGAAACTCATTTCTTAATAAAACTCCCGATAAAATAAATGTCTACTTATCGTGTCACGTCCGATTTCGGGCTTGGATTTTATTTTTCATGTAGGCCTTTTTCAGAGTCGCTCCTTTAATAAAGTTCTTCCTTTGGTCTCTTTTTTTCCTCGGTTCTTACAGAGACATCAGGCTGAAAAATCTAAGATACATTTTTGATTCAAACTTCGCGGGTACTCTAAAATCATAAAATAATTTTTTTCGTAGATTGATAGCACTATTTCTGACGTTTAAGCAAAGTTTCATGTTATTATATTCAATTGCTGCAAAGTTACACGTGTTTTTGTAAACGTATAAAAGTGAGTTTTTAGATTTTTACTATGTCTGATTTTGTTGAGTAAAGAATTTGTATTAAATTTTATTTATAATATTTTTCTGTCGTGAAAACGTTGAGAATGTTACAGAAGGCCTATGGTGATACGGTCACGTCGCAAAAAATGTTTATATTGTACAATTGATGTAAAGACTTGGGAAGGCCGAGAAGAAGTTCAAGACGAATAACATCCCGGATGACCATCAACATCTGCTGATAAACGGCATATTAAAGAAATCAACGATTTAGTACTCTAAAATCGTCAATTGATAATTGGAGACCTTGCTGATGCTACGGGCATTTCGTTTGGATCAACCCTTAATGTTTTAAAGATGTAAAAATGAAAAGCGTTAAATCTTGATAAATCACAAAAACATTCAATTTTTTTTTAAGCGTCGCATTGAAATCTATTAAACAAGGATTCCTGACTGTCAAGACGTCATGAAATGCATCATTACAGGAGATAAGACAAGGATCTATGCATACGACCTGAAACAATCGACCAATCAAGCAAATATCTGGCAAAAAGCGAATGAAGACTGAAAAAACTGCGTCAAAGTTGTAGAAAATTAAGGTCATGTTGACAGTTTTCTTCGACTAGCGCAGAGTTGGTATTATGAATTTCTTCCGCCAAACCAAGCTGTTAACAAGGAACATTATATGAGCGTGATGCATTGTTTGCGTGAAGCTAATCGCCTGAAAAGACCACGATTATGGGCAGAGAATTCCTGGTTTTTGCACCACTATAATGCACCGTCCCCATTGCATTAGTTCTTCGAGAACATTTTGTCAAAACCTCAACCCACATCGTTCCACAACCACCTTGTTCACCTGATTTAGCACTGTTGGACTTCTAATTTTCTTACCGGGAGACACCGTTTCGACTCGATTGAGGAGATAAAAGCCGAAACGAAGAAAATATTAAAAGTGATTTCGAAACAAGACTTCTCTGACTATTTTGACGATTGAAAAAAACGATGGCATAAGTCCAGTGGATCTGAAAGGAACTACTTCAAAGGCGATGAAATTTATTTGAAAGAATAAATAAAAATTTTTTGTTTTATAAATAAATACACCTAATTTTTCATCACAGTAGTTAACGCAAAAAAAAAATGCATACAAATACACCGAAAATTCACCTTAACACGGACGTTCAACTTAGGTCAACAGTTAACATAACAACTTTAATCAATTGGTTTAATTTAAAGTGTCATCAATTCTGTCAAATTATTTTAACATAGATAGTGTCGTCTGTCAAAAATTTCAAGTTAACGTAAATACATCTCGTTAGAGGGCTCGTAAATTCATGTTATCATTAACATACAAGTTAGATTAAGAGTTTGCAAAATGACTTAAATTTGTCTCATTAGCCATGGGAAAAAATCATTACCTAGACTCTTCAATTGGCCTATTTAAGTTAACAGAAAGGTGTTGTTTCTCGGTTAGATTATGTTAACATAGATTTGTTTAGTTTTCATAAAATGTAAATTTTGAATAAGCTTCCTTGCCGAGGTAGTTAAGATTAAGGCAAATATATCTCGTTCTAACGTGATTCCTTCAACGGAATCTTTTATGAATTGGTTATGGTATGAGCCCAATCCTTGAAAACCAAAATGAATGTTTGGTGTAAACCTATTCATCGGCGAATAATGGATTTCTTACCCTGCCCACGTGTGCACAGTGAGTTTCTCCAGTAGTTACCTACGTTTACATCGCATACCTACTTAGATTTGATTGTTGTATAGTTATATGCTCTTTTTTGTGCAATAAAAAACATTGATTTGCTGATTCAAAGTTTCATGTTTGATGTCCAGAAGGCTTCATTCGTCGTCTTTTTTTGCCCATATCTCGATATCAAAAGGTTGAAACTTAATCCTGACAATTTGAAAGCTTTGTGAAAACGCACGTCCCTCCCTTTGTCCCTTTTCGGATCCTATTGTTGCGTGCCTGATCCGAATAGGAACTCCCACATATTTCACCGTATCAGAGAACTGCCAGCGAATTTCACGCATCTTTATATTGTGGCCAACTTCTTCCTATATCAATTTTTTATTTTTTGTCGATAAATTAGGATTAGGTATTATGCTTATCATTTTATCCGAATCGGGATTTGGACTTCTGCCCGATGATGAAAGCGAAATTCGCTTTCTTTCTGACCAAAATAAGAGAAATATATGTGGAGGAAATGTGTAGTAGTGGCAGCAATTTTATAGGAGAACGTCACTGGAAATTGAATAAAAGTGTAAAACGGATGAAAGGGCATGAATTGACTCGAGTGCTTTCAATCTAGAAACATCAAAGGAATTTAAATCCGTCTTTTATGTGGTTGAATTTATGAATGTAATAGTATTTATTCGTCCGAACTACGATTTGTAGCGAATTTGCAAAAGATATAGAATTTGGTTTTGTTTAGACTTACGTCTACATCTACTACTGCCCGATACTTGAGCCGAAGCCATTCTAATAATTTTTTGACACATTTGGAGATACATTTTTCTCAATTCTGCTCAACTTCAACATCAACGAAGATATTCGGTTTTAGGTGACAATGACTCAGTTACTGCGTTGCATTATTAATCAATGAAAGACACAAGTGTAATAAAATGGTACTTATTAAACCCCTTGTTGATGTGCGACACTGGTTTATTACTACTTCTATTAAAAGTAGCCATTTGGAAACAAATTAGGAAGTTTAAAGTCTGTAAGGAGTGAGGAGTGGCGTAACATATTTTCAATTTTTTCACAACTGAATATGACTGGATAAATTTTCATTGCCTTTACTCTCTTATATCTTCTTAGGGTTGATGCTAATGGTAGAGTGTATTATGGTTTTGAAAACGTTGTGTTAGTTTCCTGAAACTGAAATAAAGTCAGAGCTGAAGGTCGCTTAGAAATGTTTTTTAAACAGAATCATAAATTCAAAGGTTGCAATAAATTTATTGCATATAAATCCTCTTGCGATGCCGCACTGCTTGCTCACTGACAAAATTCTTAAATTTTGGGTTTTTCAAAAGAAATTTGATGCTAAAATCTATACAGCATCGGTAACGTAGCTTGCTTAGAAACATTTAATAATTTGCAATTTTCTTAAATAACTGATCATCCTCTAAATACCGGTGTTGGGAAAGGAAACTTAGCGTCTGACATCTTAATAAATCAGTGTCGTAACAGATTTAGAAAATCAATAATCAAAATTTGAGCGTCTCAAATATAAAAATAAATTTTTAATTTTTATTCATCCCTAAAAACCAATGGTGCCAAGACCAATAATCTGGAAAGTAGGCTCAAACTTCTACTTTACTGGCCCGATCATAAAAATGTCACAAGTTTCTTGGATATAGTTTTGGTTACTACATTAACTAAATAAATAAGGTTTGACCTGAGACAACTATTTCTTCGCAAATAGTAAATTCTTATGGTCATTTGGGAAAGTTTGATAGTACTCATTAAAAAGGGATGTATGGGTAACATTTTGTTAACTAGCTTGATGAACGTTTAGGTAAAAAATAAGCTCAAAAGCTAACATATATAATTCCAATATTCCTATAAACAAACATGGAATTGTTTAATTTATGAAATTCCCCTGTGACCAAAATGCGCTATCTATATTTTTAATTAATTTGCTACATATATCATTTTTAGTTTTCGGGATTTGCGGTTCAAATATTAATACTATTTATTTCTTCCATTGCCATTGCAACAAAATATCAATTTAGTTTAAAACGAAATTTGTTTGTATAATGAATTTCAAGTGATTTAACGGCTATTTGCATTTTTCATTCCATCCTCCCGTTGCTTGTTTAAGGGCAATAAATAAAACATTATTTAGCCCCATTATTCTACTTTTTACGCGTATATTTTACAAAACAAAATCGAAACGCTCTACAGCCCCTAAATTAATTAATCCCTCACGTGACATTTCCATCATCCCTCCTTGTGTTTACCCATAGGTCCCATTGTCCGCGAAATATCATTAAGAGGCCCGAAACGCCAATCATGAAAAGTAAACTGAACACGTGACTCGCTAATGAAGAGGTCGCGTGTCATCTAATCTTCGTGATCTTCTGAGTCCATTGTGTTCACGTGCCGGACCATTGAAAGTGTAACCTTACATGGACCATCGATGGTGTGCGAATTGGTGGTCGAGAGGGTGCGGGATTGATACTAATGGGAACCTAATTTATTAGCTATATATGTTCTCTTCTTTTGATTGTTTAGGGGGATGTTCGGCTGATTTAACGATTAGGCTTTAAGTAGGTAGGTGAAATCAACCCTTAAACGAGCTTTGATTTACTTAAGTTTCATCATCTGTAAGGGTGTTCAGAGGTGTTTTTAAAGACTGAATGTTTCGAGAATTTATAATGTTCTCAAAGCGTTTAATTATATCAATTAGAACTACTTTAGGCTCAAGTAAACTTCCATTTATGGTCACTAACTGAGAGAAATATAAGAGAAATTTTTAAGGGTGCTAGCGAAGTTTCAAAATTTGCAACACAATGTTGAAACTAGCTGAATTAGGGCTAAAAAAATGGTCAAAGCAGGGCTTTCAACTAAACATTACTTCTAAACATATCAATCCTTAAATTTGAATGTGTATGAAATGTCGAAGAAAATTCACACAAAGTTGGTGGAAAAATTCAATAAACCTCCTAAAATAAGGAATTCAATCAAGAGGATATTTCACAAAGTGTGTTTGAAGGTGAATTTCAGTTCTTTCCTTTTTCAAACTTCTCTTATTTCAGTCCATTAAAATTAAATATGTACGAACTTTACAAGGATGACTGTACATAACGAATGACAAAGAGGTTGATTTTCACCTTCTTAGAAATAAACGTTGAAGAATATTTTTTTGTGGATCTTATTAAATTTTTTTCTAGCACGCTATCAGAAAACTGGAAATTTATATATGAATTGTTAATATACGAATCAGAGATGAAGTCATAGGGTTCAAAATACTATATTATATGTCAAGAGACTAAAGGAAGTTGAATGTGTAGGGGTCATAAATTGAATAAAATTAGGTCCGAAATCGCTTGCTTTGCAAGATAAAGAGTATAATTCCTTTTTTTATATGTATTTTAAATATTTCAATTACGATTTGTCATATGTATGTATCTAGGAGATCGGCCGAAATTTTCAAACTTTGTCATAATATATTTAACATTTGTTTTCTGTGTATTTTATATTGATTTATCTGAATTTACATAAAACAATAGATTATATTACATTTTGTTATTATAATATATGGCTCTTTTATTTCTTCTATTCAAAATAGTTCATTTGTGGATAAATTTTATTAGATAAAAGAATTATTGCCTCTATATTTTCTACCTCTACTGAAAGAAAATTAAATAAATTTCTCCTAAAGAATTAAAACCAAATCGCACGTGAATACCTATACCGGTTTTTTAGTAGGCACAGGCATGAGAAATTATTTTTCATCTTAAGAACCACTTCTTGAGCAACAAAACACTAAGAGGCTTTTTTTTATTAAGAACCTGTGGAATGTTCAAAAAAATATATTCGTATTTAAAAAAAGTTAGTAGTGTACCATTTTTTTAATTTAAACATTCCATTTAATGGTCACACGGACGCTCCTGGTGTAGATAAAAATATTCTGCTTACTCTAGAGTATGCGTATATATCCTGCAATAACATGTCTCTCATTGCATTTCCTTATCCCAAACCGTTTTTTAAATATTTTTAAAATATAAAAAAATTAAGAATTTAAATACTTTGTATCTCGGAAATGAAGCGATTTTGAATCGCTTAGTTTCCGATTTATTTATTCGATCTAAATATTTGTTTTTATGAGCTCTAGATCCCCTGAAAGTTTATCGGTATGTTTCTGAAACATTCTGTATAATATATTTTCTGAAGAATCGAAACAATTAAATTCGAATTCGAATCGAAGCGATGCAGAAACTTACAAAAACGTTTTCTTTGTTTTATTGATCTTTTATTTAGTTGCATGTATCACTTCACAGGAAGGGAAACATTTTGCAAAAGTAGATAAACTACTTTAATCCTTTCTCAGAGAAAGCAACACACTTTAGGCAATGCAACTTTAGAATTTGCTATCAAAATTTTGCTTTTAAAATGAGTGATTCTAATTCATTAGTAAAGTTCCATCTAATTCACAAGTTTGAGATCAAAACCACAATTGGTTATGTAATATGACACAGAAGTTTTCGGTTCCATCCTTCAGCTCTTTTCAGTTTAGATAGTATTTAATCGGACTATGTGTGACCGTTTTCTTGTAATTAAAATTACCAAATCAAACTCCTCGTTTAGTGGTAAGATCTGTTTTATTTCAATATTAATTTACATGCAGGCACTATCTTAAAAACTATTTGCTTTAAAAATTTTTTTTGAGAAAATGATGATTTTTAGAACTCTTTTAAAATTACAAAAATATACATATGTATTAAATACTAAAACTTCTATACACCTTTTTCAAATTCAATCAGCCTAAATGGCGACATTCTCCTTTTTTAATTTTTTTCCCATTTTTGAAACATAGAACCATGCTTCTTCCCATAGATCTAACGAAACAAATTTTCATATTTTTTTCTTTGCCTTTTCAACACCCTGTATAACACTTAAAAAAATAATTACAGTTTCAAAAATTTCTTGCTTCGCTAATTTTACCTGAAGTTTCTCAAAAAACAATCGGATCACAATTGCAACAAAATATCAAGGAGTTTTAATTTCATTAAGGTTATTGCTTGTATAAATATCTACCTAGTTCTAATTAAAAAAAACTAAATTAAAACATGTATTCTAAACGGTAGATTTAAATTATTATAACCTCAAATATAAAGGTATAACTGAAAGGAAATTATATACATAAAAACAACTTGTTAAAAAATTATTGCTATAAAAGACACGCCATTGACAAAAACTATCTTCAATTTGTCATATTAAAATTTTCAAGTTTTACCTATAAAATGACTACAAATATTATAAAATGACAAAATATCTTAATCTTAAAAGTATCACTATATTCTTATTTAAGTATAATATACAAATCCCCAACAAACTGGATATTGAATGAGAATTCTGATAGGTTAACTATTTTTTACACACACATAAAAAATACGAGATAAGTGAAAAATTTTAGAACGCAGCATAATCACAGTATCTCGAAAAGTATCAATTTATGAAATTGAAGCAAATAATGTATAAATACTTTTGCCTATGTTGGTGCAAGGAAAAGATCTATATACTTTTTGCTTCACTTTTTAAGGAAATATAGAGTGTGGAATTGTGTTTGATAGTCCTTAAGTTTTCAACCTGTTTCGGTAAACACACAAAATTTATATACCAAATTATTTAAGTAATTTCATTAATATTTTTGAAGAAATTTAGCGATCTAAATACAAACATGGTCCTTGAATATTTACTAAATAAAAAAAAATCACATGAAAAAAATTAAAATAAAAATAATAGAATAAAGAATGTCCAAAATCCCCCATACGTATAGAAAACAAATGTACAAAACCATGGAACACGTTAACAAAGAAAAATTCAATTAAAAAAAAATCTTGGCACACCATTGCGCCTAATTTCGGTAAAAATGAAATTTGGGAAATTCCATAATTCATTTTCAACTTTCCCTGAAATCTCACTTCATAAATCATTTCAAAACATTAATTGCGGGATGTGATCTTCACCAAACAAGATTTGTCGATGTCGAATATGAATCTTTTTTAAGTTAGAAATTTATAAATATTAAAATACGAAACAAAAAGAAACTGGAAGTGTAACGTTACTATTTTCTGATAACGAAAATATGAAAATCTCACAAAATATTTTTTAAAAATTCAAAATTCTCATAAAACTAGTATTATAAATTTAACAAAGCATTTTAAGATCAATATATGGCAAAGAATAGAAATACTTATGGTAGTGTTCCTTTTGAAACACTTGGTGTGGAAAATTGATTTCTGAAAATCATTTTTAGTTAATAATCCCAAAACATGTTGACATAAATAAATAAAATAAGTTTTTGGAATACTCGAAACTTGATATGCGCAATTTCGCAAAAACTATTGTCCTTTATTTGGGGCTCTAGAACCCCAAATTTTCATATAAAAGCTGTCATATATTCTATGTATAATTTTTGACTTTGCTACTCATTAATATACAGGGTTTGCTACCTAAAATTCTATAAGCTGACATTTTTTTATCCTTTTAGATACAACTTAAAGTGATATGTTAAATTGAAGTTTTTTTCAATCTCTTTAAAGATGACAAAGTGAATTTTGGAAATATTTTTTACCTTACTCCCAGATAATAAATATTATTTGCACTGATTTCCAAATTTTGCGAACAAATAATTTCACGTCAGATTTGCGTTATGGGGCGCATTACCAACTTTGTAGTACCAAACATTCCATCTTTCTTCGAGTGGAAATACTTTTAAGCCATTATAATAGCACATTTTCCAGTAAATTTAAGTAGGTTCCGGCATTTAGATTCTCTTTATATCCATAAGTCTCTGTTGAAGTATCTCCACCAAACAGGCACCTTAAACCTTATTTGAAAATTTTCTCTCTACTTTGAAAACTAATCGTGACTTTTTTTGATATTCTCCATAAATAATTACCAAATCGGTTTTCCCAAAATTGCTAAAGTGAACCATAGCCAAAAATAAAAAAAAATTAAATTTTTAAATTTTACTAAATGTGCTATTAAACTATTAAAGATATCAAACGTTAAACAAAAAGAACCGTAACTATGGAAACGTAAATCACCATGTTGATTGATAAGCTCGTAAGCATTGTCCGGCTACTTTTTTTTTGAATAACCAGAATAAAGTTAATCTCCTTGTGCTTATTATTTGTTATTATATTTATTCGTTTTTATTGGTATTTTTACTTTTAATAAACAATATTTATTATATTAGATAAGGTAAAAAAATATTTTGCAAATGTTGTTATTTGTAAAATATTATCAGATGCAAATATTACTTTGACACTCAGTACGCCAATTTTAAAGAGTTTAAAGAGACATTCAATTTGACATATCACTTAAAGTTGTGTCTAAAAGAATAAAGAAAATGTGGTCCTGGTGAGTTTTAGGCGGCGTAGCCAATATGAGGATTAGTATAGATTTTAGCATATACAGGGGTGAGCGAATGTCCGAGATACAATTAATATGGTTCTAATAAACGACTTGAAAAAATCGGTGAAACACGTGAATTGATTTTTAGTTCAACAAATTTTTCGGCAATAAAATTAAGTATTTTCCTTTAGTCCTACTCAACTTTTTTTTTAATGGAAGCATATATCGTGTGTGGGCTCGTTGAAAAGCTCATGGAAACTTAAATCTTACTATATCTTTAGTTATGTGATTATTAGGAAACAAAAAAAGATCTTTTAAAAACAGATAAATGACAAATACCTTTTTAATCCCATTTACAGGTTATTGAACGCAGCAGGTGTAAAAATGTCCTCCACCCTTTACTTGAAATACTCCCAGACGATGGTAAATCCCAATAAAAATTACTATCGATATGCTGTCTTTAATTCTGAATGAATTTTTATTTTGTATCCATAAAATTAATAAAGAAGTAAAGTGATATTCAGCATATCAACACATATTTCAAAAGGTGAAATAATTTACCGCATTTTCTGAGTCAAGTTTATTGCCGCGATAAACAGTATATTTTTTTATTCTGTTTTAAAATTGTGCAATTTTTGAATAAAATTGATTTGAAACATTTAATTTAATAGTTTGTGTACTTTCAAGGTGTTCCCTTTAAACTCCTGATGCTATTTGGAATTCCATCAACGGATTTTACCATCGTCTGGGAGCATGCCAAGTAGAGGGTGAAGAACATTTTTAGCATCTGCTACGGTAAATAACCTCGAGATGGGATTAGAAAAGTATACGAAATTTTTTAGCTTTTAAAAGAGTTTTTTTTTAATTATTTTTTAATGACCACAAAATTAAAAGTGTAAATAAGGCATGGTAAGATTTCATTTTTCACGGGCTTTTCAACGAGCCCACACACAACATATGTTTCAGTTTAAAAATACCTTAGGTAAGGTTGCAGTTAAGAGGTTGAACGGCAATATTTCATTTTATTGCCAAAAAATACATACAACTCAAAATCAATGAACGTGTTTCAGCATTTTTTTAAAGTAACTCGTGGAAAATATATTAATTTTATTCCATACTTTCGCCAAGCCCTGTATAGGAATTAATAAAAATATATTTTCAATGCCTTTCAGAAGAATTTGTTGACATGATGTGCTTTAACCCAGAAAACCCCGTTATTTTTCATTGAACACCCTGTATGTCATTAAATACTATGAACTTATCATTCATAAGAAACTATTGATTTTTTACAAGTTTTGAATGTCATTTTCCATACATACATATCTTTGTTGACTTTTAAGCAATTTCATGATACTAATTGTTAAAATTTTGGAAAATCATTCCCGCTATACCCACGAATACCTCGTTATCATATTTATGCCACCAGTTTAAGAATCACCTTATAAATCAAAACAAAAATTGAACACACAATTAAATCCCTTTCACGCATAAAGACTCCAAAGGGCACTTCACACATACACACACTACGTCCGTTACATTCCATTCCCTGACGTTCCCGGCCCGTACCCATTGTACCCATGCGGGCCATGACCATGGTACTGCATCATCACATTATGCGCCTCCTCATCATAGTACCCATTTGGGTAGTTGTGGTATTCAGCAGGCGGGTTTGCCTGGTAGGTATTGTGAGCCAAAGGCAGATTACCATGGGGATGTCCGTGGTAGGCATACCCACTGTGAGGCACATACCAATTGGGGTATTGTTGTTGCTGGTGGGGTTGATGAACAGGTGCAGGGTAGGTTGCTTCATTACTAGTAGACTGATGCACATATGGGGTCGCACTAGTTGCCATTAGGGGGTTATTATTGGTAGTAACCATTCTAGGTGGGGAGGAGGTTGTGGCCGTAGACACGATGGTTTGAGGAGAAATTTCAACAGCTTGAAGTCTAGGGGAGCGTTGTGGAGCCTCCACATAGGAAGTAGATGGAGGAAAGCTGACTCCATCTTGATTGGATGCTACCACTTCGACCCCGCTGAAACGGTGGGTTAACTCTTCTATAGAGTTCAGATGAGGATCCGCGGTGGAACCACTGCTGGAGGGGGTGAGTAGGGGGGTGATTGTCTGTTGGCCCGACTCTTGAGAACGTGGAGAACTTGTTGCTATTATCGACGGAGTTGTTGATCGAGTTTTTTTCAAGCTGAGAACGCCCCTTCGTCTGGTCTGCGTTGGAGCTCTCGCAGTACCTCCTTGGTTTTTTGTCTGGCTACCCCCAGCTTGGGCCTTTTTAGCCTTTTCTTTAGCTCTACGATTCTTGAACCAAACCTGAAACCAAAAAAATTATGCGGTTAGATCAAAGCCAGATAAAAGAAATAAATCGAAATAAATCGCGTTCATGGAAAATTATAATCAAAATTAGAAGTTGCGAAATATTTTTTGGTTAATTTAGGGGAAATTTTTAATATTTTGGAAATGTCGAGTTCAATATAACTCCAACAATAATCTTGAGTTTTAATGAGCTATTGTGTTTTTTTGTGAAATTATGTTCTTGATTTTCCAGGCAAAGACAAAGAATAACGCTAATATCCGGCAAAAATACAACGTCGCCGGTTGATTTTCCCTTGAAGAGAACATTTTCTAAAAATTCTCTATTAAAATACAAATTTTACATCGCTCTTAACTGTGAATCCCAGTAGACATTTCGGGGTCAAATCAAGGTAATACTGGAATTTTTTAAATTTTAAAACGGCATATTCATTAACTCCAAATTGCGTAACTTTGCCCCAATTTAACTGTCCTCGTGTCTCTTTTGTTTTGCCGAAATCCTTAGGTGAACTCCGGAAACGGACACCCTGTGTGACTAAGCTGAGGATGATCTCCTAGGACAATAATTATCCGAAAAACAAACACGGAACAGGTTACTTAGCTGAGCCCCGGCACCCGATACGTCTTAAAAAGTCAAAGAGAAAGCTCTAAGCCCAGATTACCTCCATAATACTCTATATACGTTTGAGGGACAGTTGTCACGTATTTCGGCAACATTTCCCTATATCATCGTCGGCAGCCGCATTTACCCGCCCTTTCGGTAATAGTTATTTTATGTAGGGCCAAGGCGGGGTGAGAGCGTCACTGGAACAACCCCTGATAATCCTCTGCGCTAATGGAAAACAACCCTAGTAGGTCCGTTCCGAGCCATTGTGTTATTGTATTGAATAAAATATATACAGTTATCCGAGATTGAATGGAGCCAACCGCCCTTGTTAGTTGCCAAAGATGCCTCTCTGTTCGGCGACGATAGAGGGTATATACTACCCCCGGTCGTACATCGGAACCGTTTTTTCAAGGGAAGGGATTAACTTCTTTTTTCGAATTTCATTTCATTGTCAGTCGGCATGATTGGAATTGAATTGGCCGATGCAGTTGGACGGAAAACCATTTTTTGCCATTGTTTGCGTCTAGCAGCTTTGAAATTTCTATTTATTGTTTCGCATTGAGCCGGAGAGATAGAACCACTATCGATAGAACTTTGAGCCTCCGAGCGATGGATAAAGCGCAAAACCAAGCAGGAACATAACAGCATTATAAAATCCCAGAACTTTCAAGTTAATGATCCGAATTTTTGTAAATTTCTGCTTTTTAGAACACTTTCGAATCATCGGAATTTTTCATATTTTACATCGCCAAATTGCGCAACACTGCCCTCATTTATCTGGTCTCGTTTCTTTTACAATTATCCCTATGGTTAAGCTCCAAAAACGAATATCTTGTGCAACGGATTTCACCTAATTCTCATCGAATATCTGTTATTCATGGCATTTAAAAACGATTTAAAGCAGACAAATTTGCATTAGATCTAGGGCAAGTAAACTCGAGGAGCAATTACCATCAATGAGCAAAATTTTTGTCAAAAAGCAGTGCCGTAATCCATTAGAAGAAAAATGGATCCTACGGCCACTTTCAATTTACTCAAAGTGTACAAGGTGTTTGGTAGAGCGATAGAAAATTTTCATCGTTTTTGAAATATGCGCCAAGGGAGGAGAGTACAGAGGACAGAGTAGAGGGGGAAGTAAATGAATTAAAAATGGGAGGTCTTCTTTTTCAAATTAAATTTATTAAAATTAGTATTGTTTAAGTCAGAACTAGCGCAATGAGTTTCGTCTTCATGATTGTTTGCAATAATAATTTTTAAATAAATTTTTGTTTCGCTTTTTCAATATGCATATTAAGAATATTTTTCTAATTTCCGGAAGGCGAAAATGTAGTATTAAAAAAAAGGAATTAATTGTATAAATTCAATTATTTCGTATAAAAGTCTAAGAAGACCATTATTTGAAAAACGATGAGACTTAAAAAAATATATATATGGTTTTATAGATTGAAAATGACCTCATCTAGCTCTCATTGAAAACTTGCTTTCGCTCTACCAACTACCCTGTATATCGGGGAGGACTGTAAATTAGAAATATGCAAGATATGAGCATGTGGCAAAAAGAACAATATTGTCTCAGTGAGTCTCATGGCGCTAATGAGTTCAGCCACATACTTTCAGTAATTTTAATTATTCTTTTTTAGCACTAAAGCATTATTTAGTAATTTATTTTTAGTTATTGGGATGGATATTTTGCAATAACAGTGCTCATCTTCATCATCATCAATGACCACTACAAGGACAACACGTTTTATCATGGCATTTTATCGAACTGGCGCAGATAGCTTTCGGAAGCCATTTTGTCGCTCTCGGGTTGCACTTTCTAGATGATCTAATTCGCCATTTACAAATTCCACCCCAAATCGTGAAATCGAAATGACAAGTTTTGATTTTGTCCAAAAACACTTGAATATTGAAATCGAAAGGTCCAAACCCATCACCTGGACAAGGGACAACAGTCTGCTTATCATCATTGTCCTGTCATCCATATTCGTCAAACTAAAAACGCATATGTTACAGTGCACCCCCTGTGTCCCAAGCAGGGGCATTATTGCGGCGTGTCGATGACAATGCCGAATAATACAGGGGCGGTATATTTGCTCTCCCATCGGTAATGATTCAATTTAGTGCCTGGTTAGTCTTTTGAAAGCGGCACAGCTGCCGTTCCAGTCATCTCCGGGTTTATGCAATCACTGTATATGGAGGAGATTCGCCTTATTTTGGTACTCCCTCTGTAGAAAATTGGTCCTGTCCCCCACAAGCTAGTTTACATCTCGAAAGTGTTATCCCGTTTCATGTTTTATAGTGTGAGACGCATCTTTTTCTTATTCTGCATAGAATCTTTCTTAAAAAGTTTTGGTTTAAATGATAATATGTGCTTCGGTTTTTTGTATAATTTCTTTTACCCCCCTGCATTTAAAAAATATTAATTTTACGAACCCAAACATTTCATACTACCATTGCACACATGTTTCTTACTTTCGGAGACATTTAAACATAAATTACACGATTTATGATTTCACTTTTTGTTCACGAAATAACTGAATTCATCATCAAAATGTATCGATACCCTTATTGCACATGTGTTTTAGCAAGTTGAAAGAGACCAATTTTACACATAAAGATTTTAAATATATCCCACGAACTTATCTAATCACCTGGATTTCACTGAGGTATAATGATGTGGTAAAAAATTCTATCTTCTCAAGGATTTATTAATTTGATTTTATATAGGTATTTTAACGATGATTCTGCAAAAACTTCAATTTGCTTCCCCTTGATAGCACTGACCTCATCAAGAAAATTTATTCACCCGTATTCTAATTTCGTTGATATATCGCAACATGATTACCTGAAGAAAATTGCTTTCTCGTGCACAAAAATACAATTTCACACAGGTTTCATCAAATTGAAATCACATGATTTCACATCGCATCCATTTGATTATTTATGATAATAACATGATTCTGATCTTATTAAAAATACTGATTTCACAAACGTATATTATCGCAATTTCTTATGTGGTTGAAATGAGATTTGATCTCATACTACCGAAGTTGACAAACGAACTATTTTCTAGGCAGATAGTAGAAAATTAATTATAATTTTACTTGGATTCTGGACTCCTGAACTCCAACTTTCAGCGCCAACTCCTCTCTGCCAAAAATGTCTGGGTATGCCTGTTTTTCGAAGTAAGTCTCCATGATGGAGAGTTGGTCCTTGTTGTAGGTGGTTCGTTCTCTCCGTTGTTTTCTCGGAGCGACTGGGAAAAAAGAGAAGACTATGGATTAGGTTAAAGAATGTAAGTGGCACAATTAAATTATTTCTCTCGCAGGAGTTAAATGAAACAAGACAAGGAAAATAAAATTGAACACTGCAACATAAAAATCTACTTTGGGTGTGTTCTGTTGTGGGTCTTTGCAGCGGTGCGGCGGGGCCTTCTGCCGCTCTTCGTCTTTTAAATCCGGATTACGCGCTCGACCAGAGACCTCACAAACAAGAAAAATCCTTCACGACAATGGCAGAGAGGACCCGACTAATAATTCCCGAACGATTTTATTATTTATTTAACGGTGAGCTATTCTATTTAAACGATTTCCGATCGAGTTAACGGAGAGTATATTATGTATTATGTCCATTATGATACATAATACTATAGTAAGAGAGGAGTTACGCATATTATTTAAAAAAACTGACAACTTCCTTAGTAAAAAGCAAAATTTCAAATTTTGAAAATGCCTGTCCTTACATGCTTACGCGCTTTTTCAAGTGAGCCTACCATTACTATCTTCGAAGCTGTGAGAGTCAGAACTTCGGGTAAATTAGATAAAAATTGCCTTTTGTAGAGCTTATTAAGGAAACCGCTATAAAGTTACTACATTTTCAGTGTTTTTTTTCCATTTTTTATCTCTAATTGTATTTTATATATTTAAAGTTTCTACAGTGTTATCCATAAAATTAGTATCATATGGGCGTATTTTTTAGTTATGCGTTTCTGTAAATTTTGACTTTGTGTTCAGGTTGGGTTTCACAAATGATGAGAAATGACGTACAAATCGAAAAACAAATGACAATCTATAACTGTCAAATTGCATTTTTTTTCAAAAACAGTAAAAAATCTATCATTATATCTCAAAATTCTGAAAATAAAGAAAAAAGTTTCTTAGTTGTCCCATTTTCCATCCATACGTCAATTTTAAACGTTCTCGGATTACTTTAATTTTCTTGTATTTCTGCTTTTTCGAGGTATTCAAATCGGTCAGTAACAGTATAAAAGTAATTATATGAATATAGTATATAGGGTCATTCACGGTAAGTGTCCTATTAAAAGTTTACGGGGTTCTAATATAGCTAGAGATCTGAAATTTTGGATACTGATGTAATGGAGTTTGATCTGTTGGATTAAAATATTGGTATCGTTGCGACGTTGACAGATCTACGTGTAACTGACAACAACATTGTTATTTTAAATGGCACACTCTGTATTTTATTACATTTTCGAATTTCCCGGAAGATTTAAACCCCAGTTTATTTTATATTTAGTTTTATTTTTTATATGTCAGAGCTATGATGAACCGTTTTCGAAATAAATAATTTTTTTTTACTGATTTGGCAACAAACAGCTCTAAATTGAAAAGCGCATATATTTTCAACTATCACAGCTAGAGAGTTGAAATTTGAGCTACAGACCCTTATTATTTATCTGTATCTTTTAATATTATAAATTTTTTGGATTTACATACAGGGCGTGGAAAAATTAGTGCGATATCAGAAGGATATAAGTATGAGCATTAAATGAGAATCTTAAATAGAACACTATATTTTTGGATGGCATCTGAAAGATCAATAAATTCTCTATCGAAAAGTATTATACATTAATATGATTGTTTTCAGTTGTTTTTGAGATATTGGCAAATATTAGAATCTTTGAGAGTAAAAGGCACCACTTATTGGTTGATTAGCGATGCACAACAACGTATAAATTTTTGTGAAACGATTTTGATGAGAATTAAGGAAGATCCAAATTAAAAAAAAATTATTTAAACAGACAAAGCCAATTTAAAATAACAAAGTTGTTGTTAGTTACATATAGATTTGTCAACGATAACAAAATTTTAATTCAACAGATCAAACTTCATTACATCAGTACCCAAAATTTCAGATCTCTAGCTATATTAGAACCCCGTAAAATTTTAATAGGACACTCACCGTGAATGACCCCGTATACATCAAATTCTGTGTCAATCAACATTATAAAAATACTTTAATAAGGTAATCTGAACATTTTCTTTCCAAGGTAGATCAAATTTTGCATCGAGGCACATGTGGCACCTTTAATGCATTTTGCTTTTTTTTAACTGTAATTATTTTAACTTTAACTAATGAACATTCTTTCAGACAATTACTTTAATGTACCATAATTGTTCTTACAAGATTGTTAACTGATTTGAACACCTCGAAATGCAGAAATAGAAACAAAATTTTAACCGAAAGTCGTCCGAGAAAGTTGACAATTGACATATCTCATATAACAAATAAAAACCTACGAAACTTTTTACATGGTGATTTATCGAAGTTTTGAGAACTAATGTTAAATTTTGAAAATTTTTGAAAAGAAAATGCGATTTTGCAGTTTGTGACAGTCATTTGTTTCTCGATGTGTATGTCATTTGTCATCATTTATCAAGCACAACCTGAAGCCAAAATCAAAATTTACCCAATACCATAAGTAAAAGAATTTCCCATATTATACAGACTTTATGGGTGGCAACGTAGAAACTTCAAGCACGTCAAATACAAATAGTTCTGAAAAATCTTAAATTTCCCTGATTTTTTTAAATGTAACCTTTCAGTTGAATAAGGCCATTCTGTCCTATTTGAAAACTCCACAAAAGATTAATTTTTTCAAGAAAGCCATTACTTCGTCCCTTCCTAAAATATCTGCGTATTTATTTTATCTGTTTGACACATAAAAGCCCTGATTTGTGCCCTTTTTCTTATCCTCCAAACACTGCATCAACATCGTGGAAAGTAAAACCGCATTATTTGGCCGTCACCTAAAAATGTTGGTGGGAAAGTGTCAGCTGGCCAATGAACGCGCGTTCCATGGGGTGTCAAATTCAATCAGCACTGTTTTATTGGAGTACTTTAACCGTAAATTTTAACAGCTTCAGTGTTTCCAAGAGGGGTTGGCTACATTTCCGAACGCAAACTATTAACCGGGGGCTGAGATTCTTGATGATTTTTGCTGGCGTCAAACAAAGAGGGTGAATTTTAATGAGTAGGATTCCAGTGAGGTCGTCGCATTGTAGAAAAGAGAGAAAAGGACATGTTTAGCCATGGTGTAGAAAGACGCAAAATGAACCTTTCTATAAGGTACTCCATTTGCAAGAGGCAGCTTTTTAAATTTCCTCACGGTACCGAGTGGATTTTTTGAAATTTCACGGTGATTACCGTATTTTGTGTTGGGCTTTCATAGAAATTCATCGGTAGAGCTCTACAATTGTAGACTGCTAACAAACATATTGAGGTTTAGATGGCCTGAAAATGAACGTTCTAGGTTACTCCATTTATTTAAAGATACATTGAGAACCATTAGATCTACCCTTGGAACTGGCAAATTACGCTTCAGCAATTTCCAAGGCCTTGGATAGACCAAAATCACTTCGAAATGAACATATATTTCCTTGAAATTTTATAGCTGAAGAATTCCAGAAAATAACTGTACTGAAAATTTCGGTTTGCACTTAAAATATCTTGAAAAGGGAATGTAAAAATCGCTGAAAATTCTCAGAATTACATTCATTTCTAAAAGATATTTTTCCCGAGTATTTGTCTACCTGGGATTTTGCTTTTGTAGATAATTTCCCCCACTTCCATTGCAGAGGTGCCAATAGTGAGAACTCGAATTAATCAATGTTTAATTGATATTGAACATTTGTATTTGTGCATTAAGGCTATTGATAATTTCCAATAATACCTGCGTTAATTGCTACATATACTTGCCTTAGACACGCTGTATACAGGGTTCGCCTTTGAGATCTGACACAATTCGTCGACGAAGCGTTACAAATTTGATGTATATTTGAAGTTTGTATTTTTGTTTTGCAGAAAAAACTTGGAATTGCAAAAATAGCTTCAACCTGATATGACTTCCAATTAAATCGGAAATGGACCCTTACTTGATGTTTCTTTTAATGAAACAAAGCACTTTTTTTAAATAAAATATGTTTTTTTGACGAAAATAAACATTAACGTCATTATAATTTATAAAATGCATCTCAATTGTTTTTATTTATTTTGATTTTTACTTTTCTGGCACTTGTAGATCTGTAGCGAAGTTCAATTATCTGCAAAGTTATTGACGAAATAAATTTTCAATCACTAGAAAATTTTGTACATTTTTCTATGTTATATATATTTTATACTATATGTTTTATGAACTATTAAAGAATTAGGACAAATATTTGAAAAATATTATTGAAATTTGGGATTTATAAATTCCCAAAAGTTATTTTTTCAAATGGCCCCTACAATTATTTTTGCACCATCAGATTATCAGAAAAAAATGAACCGATGTGCAATACATCTTGGGTATCAAAAATTAACATTTTATGAGTAAATCGAAAAAACTACAAACCATTTTACACTGCGTAGGTAATAAATATATCAGCGCATTTATACGCCATGAACTTGCCCAATATTTATTTTGATCGTTTATTTTGCTTTTTTACAATATCCGGTTTTTCCACAAAACAAAAGTACAAACTTGTAATTTTCCAGATATAGATTGTGTCAGTCCCCAAAGGCGAACTCTGCATTAACCCCAGAAAGCTTATAGTATTTTTTCGTCTATATTACATAATATTTAAAAACGGTATTAACTACCTGTTTGTTGGATCTATCAATAGGGATATGTTTCGAGACATGGAGTATCATTTTCATGGGGAAACCTTGCAGTGCGACGGTGTCATATCGACTGGGCACTTCAAGGGTTTGCAGACATGTAAGGCACACATTCTTTGACCTCGTAAAAAATAAAGAGAATTCTTCATTCCAATGCCTACTAAAAGTATAATAGTCCCCCTAAAATGCTGCCTATCCGGTCTTACAAAATCTAATTTAAACCGAGCTAGACCATATATCAGAATTTTCTGACGGGAATTCGTTGATTTGCATTTGGATGCTGTGTCCGGTAGCCGGCGAGGTGTAAAAATAAAACCCAAGTCAACAAATCATCGAGGTAGAAAGAACGGTTTTTTCCTTTGGTCATAAGACCATTTAAAGTCCTCCGGGGACCGCGCAACCAATTATTTACGTTTTGTTGTATTGTAAAAGAATTTTCAGTGGCGTTCAGAAAAAATTGGTAAAAAAAAAGCTGAAACTGAAATTGTGTCTTCTCCACCTCTGGTCGTATTCCAAGGTGAAGTGTTCATCGGCCGCGTATCAGACCAAAAAACCAGAACAGTAAAATTTACGAGCAGTTTCATATAAAATTCAATACCGGTAGCCGGAGCGAATCAAACCGAATTGTTCAAGTCTACAATTTTAGGTCTTTATGTGCGTGTTTGAGAGGATTACGCCCGGGCTTGTTAACCAGCTGCAATCCCTTTCTCCCCCGACATTTATCGGGGATTATTTTTAACGTGCACTTTCTGGAACATACTTTGTTGTCGCATCGAATGCACTGACTCCCGAAGATGAGAGGCACGGTCCTATATAAAAAATTCAACACAAGTCCCTTTAAGGACTGGAAATAGCCCTTGGGAAGTCGTCATGGTTACGCAACGTTCACCTATGAAAAACAGCCCTTTCGTTGTCATGGGGACCGCCGCCCAACCACCCTGGTAATCGGCTCAAGGGGCCCATCTTCGAGAAACTTCAGCATACTAACACGGGTTGTTTCGACGTCCTGTCGCACAGTTTCGAATCGGGGAAAAAGGGAGACGCTTTTTGAATGCCTTTTTGAAGCCAGAGAATAGACAAAACACCGTTAGTAGCAACTAAAGTTTGAGGAGAATGCGGGGTAGTTTTCCTACTTTTTTCGTACAAACGATAAACTACTAATGATACGTCGTGAAACGAAAGTTGGAGAGAAGAAAAAATGAGAGCGAGCAACACCGGTCCGCAACTCTAACGGGAGGACGATTTGCTCCAATCACAGGTCGTCAGAAGATCAACTCTCTGTCCCATGCAGGAGGATGCAACAAGAAATTTGACTGTTAAATACAAAATGAAGACGGAGAATCCCAAGTTGGAAACAAGTGAGAAGAAGAGAAAATTCTGATTGGACGCCAGATAGCCAGTGCCTAACAGTCGGATCAATGAATTTACACCAACTGTTCAAAAACTGATGATACAGGCTGAAGAACCAACGTTGTTATACAAATTGAAAGAGGCTTCCCAATGATGGTTTCCACGACTTCAAACTCATCACTGGGGCAGGAGAAAATTACAGTGATGAGCCGGAAACCGCCGGAGGAGGACAGATCGGGGCACTCTTGATTGCTCAGATTAGTTCATGTTGATTCTGATTAATGATTCTTACAAAGTCAAGTTACTTCTTGCAGCCACTTCAGAACCGGGCACGTGGCACAAGAAAACGGATACATTTAACCCACGCCACATAGGAGGGATAACCCAAAATAAACAACCTGAAGTGTTAATACACGGAAACGCAATAAATCGACGCAACGGCTGTAGTTCCTGATGACGAAATTCCCTCGAGTTGTGTTGCATGGTGGATAGATATAGGGTTTCAAGTAGGAAAACATCATTGGCGTGACAAAAAATAAAAATTCATCTTCTATAAGGATGTCTTAAGTCGTATTTAACCCTCAGAAATTAGCACAGCAAAATCAGAAAACATCGATGAAAACGTTAATAATTATGACATATAAAAATTAATTATCGTCATTCAAGCTAACATGCACCTCCGCCACTGCACCAATTGATTCTCCCCAATGTAACTTTTCCTGCCCATGAATACAAGCTGAGAGCTAATAGATTTGTAAACATTGGTCTCGCACTCCCTGGGGGCGTCGTGTGCGTATTTGAGGGTGGAAATGTGATACTTTCCAATTAAATTATTCATTGCCACTAAAGGACCTTGTTTAATGTAATGTGGGGATTTAAAAGTAACATTTACCTGGAAGATTCCCCGCGTAGGTGACTGGCAGATTGGAGACTCCAAACGAGATCATGGGTCGAAGAGCTTGATAGTTGGACCATGCTCCGGCCATGCCGAGTCCAGAATACGAGGCTGGACTCGGTGCTGCGAACGGGCCAGGAGTCCGGACGGGGTAGGAAACAGTCGGGGGGGCGGAGTAAGCCCCCGTTAGAGATGGGAATGTTGCGGTTGTCGATAAGGGGTAAAGATGCGTACTCCGTATCGGGAACTGAGCAGTACCCGGTTCCTGAAACGGGGCTGTACTCGGTGCCGATGGTTCAGTACAGGGTACAGGGCAACCAGGGTTCTCGGCGGAGCCCCTTAAGTGTCCCTCCGGTGGTATAATGTTGGAGCTGTTTTCTGAAACAAAAGTTTGGGAATGAAAATTAAATTTTCATCAATAGGCACAGCTTTCTGAGAAGAGGTAATCCCTTAAAGGAAGCTTCCGCCCTTAAAATCTTGGTGAAAGAACAACTATTTGCTGGCTGCACCATAGGGACTAATCTCCTCATTTACCGCTTCTACCGAGAAAGGTAACCAAGTGGAAAAATTAATTTCGGTTAAGCTCTTGGCTGTTAGGCTTTCAGCGTTGGTAATGGGCGTATGTGTCCATCATCTCAACTTGACCCAATTTTTAATTTTTCTCAATGAATCATTGATTAAATTTTCATTAACTCTTTGGAGGATTCGAAAGGTTTTCAAGCATGTTTCATATTATATTGAACGTTAAATTTCCTATGTGAGCAAAAATTGAAATCTGAAAAGAGCGACTTAATAATAAGAGAAATTCGAAGAATGTTTACTGTTAATTATCCATAATATATCTATATCTAACAAGATAATCAGCCTGCAGACATTTCCGTTATCATGGTGTCTGCATAATTTACAACTCCCTCTAATAACAGCTCGTCAGACAAGCCATTGGTTATATTCCGCGAATTAGGATGTAATTTCAATTATGCACAGGTTCGATGACTCTAAGCCAATCACGAAATGCCTGTTTATTGAAATCAGCGCTTTTAATTAATTATAGTTAATTACGTAATTTGCCTAAATGCATGTGAGAGAGTTATTATGGAAATTGCATATATATACATAATAATGACATTTCCTTTGTATCGAAAAACTATGGCAGTTTTTAAGTAAGAACGACCTTAATTGAAGGGGTGTTTCCCTTCATAACCCTCCTGATCCTGGTGTATTAAAATGCAAATGCATCAATAGGCACATTTATTCTGAATTGACAAACTCGCGAAAATCGGTATCAAATTGGTTCCTGTATCTCGGAAATTCCGAGTTAACAATGATATTTTTGATTTTGTATATACGTATATTTTGCTTCTTGAATTGCACTATTTTGAAGAAAACATTTCCCAGTACACGTTCCTGTTTCTCTCTCCATCAGTTTTTGAGATTTCATGAGCTTAATGCAGTGACCTGATGAAGCTTGACTATTTAAAATTTAACCTTTAGCACCCAGAAAGAAAATTTCTAAGTACAAGTTTCGATCTATCTCTCTCTAGCCTTTTTTCTCTATAGCTTTCGAAGATATCCGCAGTTTTTACTAACGAACCTAAATTTGACACTTGGGAATCTTGGTGTAAAAAGGAACAAGTCACAATTTCCCCAAAAGTGAGATATGAGTTTCACAGTCTGCTATAAAGCACAAGCTATTGTTTGGTGCAAAGCCAAGACGAATACTCAATAAAAAACGAAATCATAAGCACGTTTTACTCATCTCTTTCACAGATTTGGTGCAAGAACGGGATAAATCGTCATGTATCAAAAGCTGTTATGTCATTTTATGACAGTTTTAAAAAGTGATTCTGTTGTTTCATAAATTTCAAACGTTTTAAGCACGGATGAAGAAGAAAGTTGTTCTGATTGATTATATCATATTGTATTATATTCTTTCTTTGAAAATTTAAAACCTGAGTTGTAAAAGTTTTAAACCGATTCATCCTGTTTTTGCACCAATTACATTTTTTTCATTCCTGCGTTTTTCTATGATAAATTAGCCAAACTTCCATTTTTGTGCAAAAACAAGCTGTACTCTAAACGAAAAATGCAACCTAAACTATGCGTTTTTTTATTCTTCTGAAAATAAAAAAAGTGACTCATCTTCTTTGAGTACCAAGGTTCTTAATTATTAACGAATCAGTTAATTGACACCCGATTATTCTAAATGGAACACCTCATATATACAGAGTGTTTGGAAAATTTGCTATAAAACTTGAGGAGGCGAAATAAAGGCGTCAAAAATAGTAAAAAACCTTTCTATAACCATTGATTCGACGAAATACCGTTACTGGGATATAGCCCTTCACAGAAGTCCTATCATTTGGATATTTTTTAAAATAACCTTCATTCAGTTAAACATAGTGTAATAAAAATGATCGGTAATAATCATATTATAAGGGTCTTTAACTACCATAAGTTTCATTAAAATCGAATACAAATAAAGGGTAGCTTTCCAACTGTTCTTGATTGAAAATTTTCGGTGTTTTTTATTCCTTTGAATTATCAACTAAATAATATTATTTTTTAATTAATTAGACTTTTTTGAAAAAAAATTATCTACTTTTTTTAAAAATTTTATTCAGTTTAGTCGAAAAGAATTATTTTTGAAGGTATAACTCAGAAAAGTAATATTTTTGAACATTTTCACATAATAGGCATGTTTCACGCTGACAGTTTCACTGTAGTGATTATCACTTACTTGTTTTTGATGCATTTTTCGATTCAAAGTTATAATCCAAAATTTTAGTTTAAAAATTAATTTTCTTCATTTTTCAGCTTTATTATGTCAATTAGCACCTTTGTAGATAAATCCGTAGTTCTCTTTCGGCGTGCAGGCCATTTTCATTACAAGAAGTAACAACCATTGCAACAAAACTATCAGCATAAAAGATGACTGCTATATGAAAATATTTAAAAAATGTTTCTGTCCTGAGTCATATATTATTTAAAAAATTATTATTTCTGACTAAACTTCACAGAATTCGAAAAAAAGTAGAGAATTTTTGTTTTCAAAAAAGTCCAATCGATTAAAAAAATATATTATTTGCTTCATAATTGAAATAAATAATTAAAAAATCGAAAAATTTGTATTAAGGGTGGTTAGAAAGCTACCCTTATTTATAATCGATTTTAAAGAAACGTATGATAATTTAAGACCCTTATAGTTTGTTTACTACCTTTAATTGTCATTCCATTATCTTTATCAGAAAGAAAATTATTTAAAAAAATATCCAAATGATAAGACCCCTTTGGAGGGCCATTTCTCTGTAACAGTGTTCCGTCAGATTAATATTTATAGGGATTTTTTTACTATTTTTGTCTCTAATTTTACCTCCTTAGGTTTTGTATCAGTTTTTCCAAACTGTTTGTATTATTTTTCTGTATTTGTAATCAATTATCCTAAAGGAAATATTGTCTAATACTTACATATATATTAAGGATGACAAATATAAACTTGGAGAAAATTGAATCTTTCAAATAACTAAACTCAATAAATATCATTTTCTATACATTCGTCAAAATTACAATCCTTTTTTTCTGTGGCCACTAATCAATTGGTGGCAACTTAACCGCAAGTATGTCAACATAAATCCTACTTAAAGAGGTGCAATTAGCTTAATTGCTGGGTACCACAGCCGCTTAATTACACTGGGAACTGACGTATAGTCGTGTAGTGCTATACAAGAAGAGCTGACGGCAATTCACGGGTTTTTCGCTTATTTTGTCGGATTAAGTATGAAACTTGCAACTGCGTACAGCATATTTCATTTATCACTGTTTACAATCAAGAAAAATAAACTTTATGATAAAGAACTGGAATTTGACCTTTAAAAACATTCAAAAATTGATGCAAAAATAGGTTTAATGATTTTTTTTCAAGTCAAATAAATTAAAAGTCTCTATATACAAAATCCTTACCAAAATTGTTCATGGTTAGTCAACGCTCCTCTATTTCTGGATATAACACTGGCACTTTAATTACTCGCGATTTTCGATGCGAAACGTACGGAAAAAGAACGTATTGATAGTACACGTCAAAAACCGATTTATCCTTTTTTTCTCAACATCTTAGACTGACTGAGGAAACAACCCCTAAGTGCAGGTAGACTTGCAAATTACTGGGGGTGGAACCTTGCTAGGGTAGTCTGTTGAAAAGCGGGCTGAAGATATGGCTGAAGACAATTGCAAGAACTCTAAGAATCGGCTAAGAACTAAAAGCGAAAAATTGCAATGGCGCTAACAATGAAAATTGTGGGGGTGGAAGTGATTGGGGTAGTCAGGTTCCTGAAAAAATGGCCGAATTTCGAGCAAGAACGTGAAAAGTAGTTTAAAGGAGCAGGAAATTGGACCTATACAACCAATGGAAATGGACAGGCATAAAAACACGTAGACACAAACACGTCGGGAGCGAAACGAAGACGACACTAGAAGAATCTGAAGTACAACTGTCTTGAGAGTCACGAAAGCGATGACCTTTAAAGGGTGCGGTTGTCTATTTTCTACTCTTCAGGTAAATTTGCAAATTTGGAAGGGGGTAAAATCAAAGCCTTGACCATTCTGACGAGCCCTTACTTTAGTCGCGCACATTTTCAAGTGCAAGGAAAATTACTTTATAGTCCTTAACATCGTCAGAATGTCCGTGTTATATGCTCGAATCGAAAGATTGAAATTCGCATATCCAGGTCGGTATCAGATAAACGTAATCCGAGCAAAGCTACTTAAAAACCAGTTAAATAGACGGAAGGTTGAAGAGCAAATAATAGGAAAGGGAATTATTCCGGATAATCAGGATAAACTAGTGTTAATGTACACAACTAGGTAGGTAAAGAAGTGTAAAGGCGCGTGAGGCTCCAAAGTGCGGAAAGCGGCTTATAATTCAGGATTTATATAGTACTTTGCTGACTTCTTAGTCCTTAAATTGCATTAGTGTGATGTACTCTTCGGCTGCCCGTTTGTGCGGATTTAGCAATGGATTTCTTTCTAGTAGTGCTGCTCGATTGAAGAATGGCATTGTTCTGGGTGATTCCCTTTATGCTTTCAGGCTTTTTTTAGTGCGAAAAATGCGCAACTTTGTACTAATCATGTAAATATTAAAACATCTAAAAAATAAATAATTTTTTTCTCTTTAAGTATGAAATTTTTTTCCGCTTTTTGCAAAGAGTCAAATGGGATGGAGAATTCAAAATAAGATGAAATGTTGCGACCTTATAAACCAGCGATGTAAAGGTTTGAATATTTATAAGAATTCGTTTTTTTCCCCAATGCGTAGTGTTGTTGAGCGGTGAGTGTGTGATTATCACGTAATTCTTTCCATTAACTCATGACTTCCATCATCCTTTATTCATTCAGGTTTCAGGAAAATAAACATCGCTTTCAGAATATCTCTGGCTCTGAAATTAATTTTTTTTGAAAAAAATATTTTTTTTGCAAGTTGTAAAAAGGCTCAAACTGATGAAGCATTTCCACAAACAATAACCATGTTTGAAACTCTTTTTTTTGGGAACATAATAATTCCTCAATATTCTTTCCTACAACCATTTTTATCGATTTTCGAGTAAATTGAGGGCAAGTTTTGAAAATTATTTTTGCTAAGTGTGGGAAGTTAAAACTTAATTATTTCGTGTATGTGGAACACCCCAACGTGTATTATACTATAATAATCTTCATATCAATCTTTCGTAGTTTTACAGTAATGTGCGGATTGTGTGGACATTCTCAATGCTCTTGAAGTCGATTTTTTCTATGCGTTTCTGAAAAATTGCAAACGTACCAATCACGACGGAACAATTTCTTAGCCCACATTCCTATAACTATCTCTCTCATAACAATCTGAGTCTATTTTAAGTTGTTTTTGCTGTGTTTCGGGCATATACGGGGAACACGGGCCTGACCTCCGAAAAAATATCACCCTGTAGTTTTAAATAAGTAGCTGCTTCTATTTGTACTTCAATGCAATGTGTACCTTCCAAATTTCTAATTAATACATGTATCAAAACCTATGGGAGCTATGAGAAAGAAAACTAACACCGAACTTTAACATCCTGCCTATATTAAAGTTTTAAGATTTAGGATATCAATCTATTACCCTTAGATTTCTTTAATCTCAAAGAATCTCTGATAAACGGATTGGCCCTGTATAATTATGTAGTAGTTGATTAATTAAATAAGAATCTCTGCGTGTTACTGATGTGGAATTAATTGAAAATGAAGCATCCGGAGCGAAAATTCCTTGAAGCGAATTTTTGAAGAAAGTTGCGAACTTTTCAAAACCTTGCGCAAAAACTTCTCTTCAATATAAACTGAAAATTTATCTCTCAAAATATAGAGAAAAACTTGTTGAGGCTATCATTGGATTTAAGCTGATTTAACAAGATTTAAACTGCCATTTAGCCTGCTTAATACTCCAATTTAACTTACTGCAAGTGTGATTTAATTGGATTTGAAGGTCTACTGCTATAGCGAAGCGAACACCCGTGATCCATATATGCAGAGTCCCCATATTAAACCATGCACTTTAAAAGGCAAATAAAAACTTTTTAATCAAAATAATAACTTCTTTTATCGAACCAATACAGCTAATATATATGGATATAGCTATGCAGCTAATTTCATAGGATTTATTATTCATTTAGATAAGTATTCAATTTTAAAAAATCATGTCTTGTAAAGGCTCTCCATCAGTTTTAGTGCATGTTTGAATTTTAAGTATAAAATTTAGCATTACCCGGCGAAGCAAATCTCCATCTTGATTTTTACCGACAAAAGAAATATTCATCAATTTTTTTAAGATTTAAATTAATTATCCAAATAAGCGGTTATATAACAATTAATTTTTTAATTTTTGTTCTTTTTTGTTCATCATTGGGGTGAAAATTTACCCAAATTATCTACCAAAAAACTCCACTATTCAAAAAACGTTGTTTGAAGTGTTGTTGCAACAGTTTTGGAGCTAAAAAAGAGCGAATTCGAAATTAGACTGCAAGAATAGATTGAGATTTACATGACTGGGGGATGGAAATTTTTTTACTTAAAATTCAAAATTGCGTTGAAGTTGATGGAAAGCTTTTAGAAGATATGATTTGTTAAAATTGATTAGTTAACAAAATTAATAATAAATCACATAAAATTTAGAAGTAGCTACATATTTGTCCAATAAAATATTTTTTACCTTGATTAGAAAGTTTTTATTTGACTTTTGAAGTACATAGTCTAATATGGGAAACCCCATATTATCGGTTACTTACATTCATAAACCAACTACTAACATTATTTTTACATTAAAATATACAAATTAAATCACTCAACATTATCTACTCCCTTCTCAATAACTCCGTTCATCCCCCCACCCTCTTTAAACCCATACAACACAACAAACATCCCTATACACCCAATAATACAGCTAATTAACCGAGAGTTGCAGTTCCAATTTTCTAAAACTACTCATTAAATAATTTAAAGGACTATCAACATCACAGGAATTTGTGTCTAACACCATCCCCCCAAAAATGCAATTGTTCCATTACCAATCGAAATAATTACCTAAAAAGGGAACAGGATGTGGTAGAGTGGATCACAGTAAACGCCCCCGAACGAATGGGCGACCTGGGCGTGGCTGGCTCCCCTCTTCTACTTCCACGCCTACCAAGATTCCCCCTCTATGTACGTCACGCAGATGTATTTTTTTCGCTTTTACAGGGGGCAATAAAATAAAATAAGCAAGGTGGTTGCTCCTGGGTGTCGAGGTCTTTTTGCTGACGTGCCATCGGGGAAATGGGGAAATTGCTTTTTTGGTATTTCACAAAATAGAGTCAAGCAAAAATGTGATTTTTGGAACTTGTCGTTTGGATGGAGGGTAGCAAAATTTGGGGAAATTTATACTATTTACATGCAAACGTAATTAATTAGCTACTAATTATTCCTAAACATAACCATTCTAAGGCCTAATTTTTAGTAGTCAATGAATTTGAAACAAATCATCAAAAGGCCATGTAAGAATTTTCCCTTAAGAAAATTTGGTCATATTCCATCATGTTTTCATTCTTTTCGATATTAGATTTTTTTAAATCGGAGTCTTGTACCTTTCTCGTCTGAATGAGAGTACCTGCATAAAGTTTTTCCTTGCTGACATCGTTGTGTTCTATATAGTAGAATGTACAAGTTGTAAACTAAACTGAAACAATGTATGGTTTGATGAAGAAAGTGCACATGCAGAAAGTTTCGTCGAAAACCTAGAATATTACAGCATCTATTGTCGCATGCACTGTTGACCTCGTTTCCTCGTTTCACTCCCCAGACTGCAGAATTAACCCACGAAGCGATAGTCGTATCGTTTCTTTTTCTATTGAAACTCACGACTTAAAGCATCTATATGCTGAGTTTTTTATATCTAGCAAAGTCAAGTACAGATTCTATAATTTGTCGACGAAACTATCAAATATCCGCTGATACAGAAACTGGACGCTTAATCCAGGACTCAGAATATTTCAGAACCGACTGTTATGTTCTCTGAATTTTTTGAAAATCGGCACCTTGATGTACGTCGAATCTATTATGCAGGGTGTTATTTAAGTGCGTGGCTAAACGTCAAGAGGTGATTCTTTGAGCAATTCTAGAAGAAAAAGTTTATGTAAACATAGGTCTGGTAATGCTTCGTTTGCATGATATAGGGTGTCACATTTTTTTAAAATAATTTTTTCCTAAAAATTTTAATAATCTTTAGGCGATTTGGTTGAAAGTTAGCATTTACTTATCGTTAAATGTTCTTTTACTTTTTAAAAAATGCGTACCGTTCGTAGTGTTTCCTTTTTTTGATTTTTCTTAAATTTCCTGTGTTACCCATGTGTAGGCCACTAGCAAAAGGGGACAAACAATTTTTAGTTTAAAACATTCCTTTGTACTACATTAAAAATTGTCCCCAAGCTTCAACGTCATATTAATTTGAGTTTTCTTGTTATTTAGAGTTTTTTTTTTATATGTAACAATTTAAATAAAATGGCATCCTATATCTTTAAACCGAAGCATGGTCCGGCCTATGTTTATATCAACTTTTCATCTTAGAATCACTCCGAAAATCACCCCCTGACGTTCGTCACGTATTTAAATAACACCCTATATACCATCGCATAAAATCAAATTAATTCGAGTCGTGTATAATATACGATTTCACAATGCATAAAATTCAAAAGTGTTCCGGTTGTAGTTTCCGGCCTCTCTGATAATATCAACGCACATTTCAATGCAAATTACTCAAAAATCTCCCGAAATAAAAATTAAACTTTGCGATTCTGATAAATCGGAACTGCAAATTTGTCCGTTGGTTACGGCATTTCCTCATCAATATGTATAGAACCATCTAGACAGTTCAAACCGTGAATGGTATTAAAAAAAAACTTTCTTTTCTTCTGAATGTACTTATTAGGACAAAGTCGTTTACAACCAACAATTGAGTTGAGCTACAAAACATCAAATTACTCTTATGCCGTTAAATCATAATAACTGATTATATGGAGTGTGGGCCACCATTATTTGATGTGAAAATCCATTAGAATAAATGACGAATCAAAACCTGCTGAGCTTTATATGAGCCTACCTCATAGCAGTCCTATGTACAAACAAATTCAATAATTAATTCAAGCACTTCTTGATTAACAGTAATTACCAATTATACATTTATCTCGATATCTTATTGCCCATAGAACATCTTTATGACTGTCTTTAGTTAATTGCCCCGTTTTTCTATACAGCCACCTGGAAGCCATCCAATTAAATCATAATAAAATTCGCAGTCATCCAATAAATAACGTTTCGATAATTAACGTGCCCCCATGGCCATTCTACTTCCGTAGAATATTATTTTAAAACAAAAATACTTTTCATACGAAGGGAACCCCGCAGATGCACCCCTGTTATTGCATCCAGCCCCCATCGACTAAATCCGCAAGAATGTATCATTGTGGGCCGCAAAATCATTTTCCACCTCACCAGCTACGACCCTGGACTGTTAAGGGAATAATCAGGGCAGCGATGCGAAATGTAAGCCCTAAACTCCCTTAAGATTTGTTATCTAAAGAGCGGAGGATTGTGTTACAAATCCTCTGTCGATTCGGCGTTAATAAATTCTTAATGCAGTGTTAGTTCGGGGGCAAATCGAGTTTTTTTTTTAATTTGATATTGTCTATTAATGTTTGAGAGACATGATTTGTGGTTTACATTTACGGACAAAGTTTTGATAAGAGAAGGACGCTCTTGTGGTCTTGGTGGGTAATAGTTCTACAAGAGAGTCGAAAACATAATAGAGAAGTGACTATAAATTTTGGATCACCTCATTAGACCGTTAGACAGACATCATCAGACACATCTTCAGACATATACGACTACTTATTGAGGAAATACTTTTTTTCTTCAATACGACTATTGTTGACATGTTTTCAAGACATAATTTTATTAGACTAGAAGTGTGTAATTACAGCAAAACATTTAAATCTACCAACCCCTAAGTGAAAGGAGCGTTAAGTGCATCAGCTGATTTAAGACTGTCTTAAGTTCTAACAGAGAAGAAATGTGTCTGTATTTTGTTCCTTGAAATTCTGTGTGAGAAGAGAGATTTCTTAGAATTTCTAAACAAAAGCGAACTAACTAAACAACCAACGACAATCACGATAGACAAACCAACAACACAGTATCTTGTGAACGAACGCCCACGGAATATCTTTAAGGTATTGTTACAACTCGGTTTATGGAATTTTAGGTAATTTTGCGAGAATTTTTCTATGAAGTCTAGACATATCGACAGATCTGGATGTACAGCTATTTTAGGGCGTCTATTCCATCTGGGGTGTCCATTTGTCGAGCTTAACTTTGAAGATTTCTGTAGGGGTTAAAAATACGAGGTTGGTTAAATCCCGCCAAAGCTCTGAAATTTGGAATTCATATGCTGTTCTAAAATTTGAAAAAATCCATTGAGTTTCGAAGGTGTTGAAAAAACTAAGTTCTAAATTTTAATATTTTTCCACACTTTATTGACACTTCGTCATTGCAATGTTTCCTTTTCTACAACTTGGCGACGTCATGTTTGAAATCTTAAGTTTAGATTTTTTACCAACCATCACCAACTTTGTTCTTTTTATGGGCTCCATCTTAGATTTTTACATTTTTCTATTAGTTTGTTTTGCTGATTATAATGAATTATTACATATTCAACTTCAGCCTTATAGTTTGGGTGACAAAATTCTGTTTTTGCAAAGAGTTCCAGGACACTTTAAGTGACAAAATAACAAAATAAAAAGAAAATAAAGAACTGTAATAATGAAAAATTCAATGCATTGCCGTTTATCATATATATATGTATATATATATATATACAGGGTGTCTTTAAAAGGTTTGTACAAAATTCTACCACAGATTTCTGAGGTCAAAACATGACGATTTAACCCAATTTATCTTAGTCCAAAAGTCGACGGTTTTCGAAATACAGGGCGTCAAAGTGAAAACAAAAAAAAGCATAAAAATTAATTTCTTGGTTGGTAACGCTGCTATCTATACAAAATGTCGTATCGGGCGGTTTTTGGGGATGCGAAATCAGAATCCGTTTACATTTTCAATGCACAATGTAGAGGGCGTTGTCAGCGCTCGATGAACCCTCTTTAAAAGGGCATAACTTTTTCATCACCCGGTATAAAATTTATTTATGACTAAACCTGTATTTTTTTACATTTTTTAAGGAAAAAAGGTCTCTTGTTAAAAATCTCTACAAGGCTTCCTTCTTGAGATATTTGAAGCTTAAAGTTCGCTGCATATCTTGAACAATAATTTTAATGTGCTCATACATATCTATTCTTACAGTTGGATCGAAAAAAATCAAAACTTAAAAATAGTCTTCAATTCTTATCCTTTTATTTAAATCTTTATGTTTTTATTTGTGCATATCAATTTTTTGTTACTTATTCTGCTTAAATGAAATTGGACCTACTCGTACCTATTATGAGTAGTATAGGTGTTGTGGAGTATTAAAGGTGCTTCAAAGTTTTGTGTAAATCTTCAAATTTTGTGCAAGTTCAATTTTTAAAATGGCCGAAGTTTGCACAAATGTAGAAATGACAGATATGTTATTAGTTTATGGATTTTGTCAAGGAAATGGTCGCGAAAGTGTTAGGGTGTACAACGAAAGGTTTCCAAATCGACGCATACCAAACCACCAAACATTTGGTGCTATCGAGAGGCGACTTCGTGAAACCGGCAGCTTTATTCCTGTAACTGCTAATTATGGACGGGAATGTAGGACAAGGGTTCCTGAAATTGAAGAAGAAATGTTTTTTTTTGGTACCATGGCCACCGCGCTCACCGGATTTAACTCCGATGGATTATTTTTTATGGGGGACTCTAAAGTCCATGGTATACTTGACGACCAGAAATAGTGAAGAAGAACTATGAGGACGAATTCAAAATGCAGTAAACATTTTCAAGAACGACGAAGAATTGATGAATAGAGTACATTTTAATTTCTTGCGTCGGATTAATCTTTGTATGCAAGTCAATGGTGGTCATTTCGAACATCTACTAAAAGTATAATTTTTTCGTGTTTATGTTTGGTATCTACATTTTCAAGTAATTTGTAACCTATTTTTAAGTTTTGATTTTTTTCGATCCAACTGTAAGAATAGATATGTAGTACATTAAAATTATTGTTTAAGACATGTAGCGAACTTTAAGCTTCAAATATCTCAAGAAGGAAGCCTCGTAGAGATTTTTAACAAGAGACCTTTTTTCATTAAAAAATTTAGGAAAACACAAATTTAGTCATAAATAAATTTTATACCGGGTGATGAAAAAGTTATGCCCTTTTAAAGAGGGTTCATCGAGCGCTGACAACGCCCTCTACATTGTGCGTTGAAAATGTAAACGGATTCTGATTTCTTATCCACAAAAACCGCCCGATACGACATTTTGTGTAGATAGCAGCATTATCAACCAAAAAATTAATTTTTTTTGCTTTTTTTTGTTTTCACTTTGACGCCCTGTATTTCGAAAACCGTCCACTTTTGGACCAAGGTAAATTGGGTTAAATAGTCATGTTTTGATCTCAGAAATCTGTGGTAGAATTTTGTACAGACCTTTTAGAGACACCCTGTATATATATATATAATCTTTATTTCCACAAGGAAAAGGGCTATTGACCGTTGATGGTCTTTCTGCCCATGATACAAATTACTAAACTTAGTGTTTCATACTGTCCAAGAGAGAAAAGAAGAAAGAACAGAAATATTTTAAATCAATTGCACTATTTACATTTACAGGTTGTAGTGCTCTATTAGGGTTGTATTGGGGAATGGGAGATTTGACTATCTTGCTTGTCTTGTCAGACACAGTGGGGTTACTATTGCCCCATTGTCAGGATTGTCCTTCCATTTCGTTTGCATGTTCAGAATTCTTTCAGTTATTCTTGTCATGTTGGTGCTTTGGTATAGTAGTTGGTTGGATGGGTTATGTAGGGGGTTGTCGGGGTGCCGTATCTTAGTAATTAATCTGAGTGCGATTTGTTCTGTCGTCTGTATATGTCTTTTTGTTTTTTCTGTTGTGTTCGCTCTTATTATGTGCCCGTAGTCTAATAATGGTCTGCAGATGGATTTGTATATTTTGGTGGCTGTCACCGTGCTAATTCTCTCATCTTTGTACGTGAGTAATCTGAAGTGTTTAGTTCTTTTCTTAATTTCCGTCCTGATTTCCTGTGCATGTTTTGTGAATTTCATTTGATAGTCGATTGTTACTCCTAAATAATTGATATATTTTGTTGGTTTAGTTGTTTGGTTGTCTGCAGTTATTGTTGGTGAGTTGGCTTTGATTCTGTGATTTGTCAACAGCAGTTGATTTTTTGTTGGGTTAGGTGTTAGTCTCCATTTGTAGAACCATGACATTGTAGCATCTGTCAAGGACTGTAATTTTTTCCCAGCTCTCTTGGTAGTTTTGTCGTGTACAATTAGTGCGGTATCGTCTGCGTATTGTCTTATGTATGCATCTTTGTTTATTGGGGTTTGGTTCTGTAGGTTGTGATGATATATGTCGTGGCAGTACATATTGTATAGTAAAGGTGATAATGACGATCCCTAAGGGAGGCCTTGAGCAAGTGCCGTTTATCATTTTTGATGAAATTTTAACATTTTACTCACCGTCTGCAATATTTCCATTTTGTTCCCTTTTATAATTAGATTCCCTTGATTTTTATAGTGAATTCGAAAGGTACAGGTTAGTTCAGGTTTCAAACGTCTTTCCCGCACCCAAGTATTACCTAATTGTGTGCATGAATGCTGCAATTTCCGCACTTTTTAGAAAAATAACTGTGGAGTAAATCAGTTATTACAAACCGTAGTTAATAAATTTAATTTGAAACATTGCCAAATGTAAAATTCTTATATTACAAAAAAAAGGTAATTTTTACTCGTGATCTACATGGGGAATTTATATGTACTAACCAAATTTAAAATCCATTTTACTTGAAAATGTTGCGTTTCAACATATCGACAAAAACGCTATTTTAATGTCAAAACCTACATATCTGTTCAATTTCTGGAGCCAAATTGCCGGAAAAGTTACAAACAAAAAAGTTAGGTCGCGGCGTACCCTAAGCCGGATCTGTCTAGCACGCTAAAATGTTTACATTTTAATTTTTAGTTTGCTGAGTAATCTGTATTGATCTTATCTATATCATTTTGGGACACCCTGCATAGTTACAGGGGGCTCATTGAGAGACGACACCTCCATGTCATGAAATATTTCAAATTTCGAAACGGCATATTCTTAATCTTTAAATTAATAAGTTTGTCACGATTTAACTGACCTCGTATCTTTTATAGTTGTCGAGATGCTCATGGTCGAGCTCCAAACGCAGACATCCTGTATATTTTTTCTTCAGAATCCTTGAAAATACGTTTTGAGGCAGTTCGGATCTATCGGTTCTATTGAAAAATGAGTCAGGTTCTTTTCTTTGAAAATTCAGGGTTATTACAAATTACATTTGAGGAAACACCAGGATAGTGTCAGAAGTACCCGACCTGATATATAGATGACGATTTTTCGGTTAACAATTTGGTTATATTACAAAGACCTAATCTTAAAAATCTTACGTCTAAAGTTCTACGTAGATTATGTTTGCTTTAAAGTCGTTTTTAAAGAACGCTTTTATACATTTTGTGAACTTGGAATAATTGATCATCGGTATGTGAATCAAAAATTTCCTTTGCAAGGTCTTAGTCAATTTAAAATCAAAGCGGAGATAGATTCTACTCTGAGGGAATCTGGTCCTTACTTAACAACTGTAAAACATTGAGTGGCAGAGTTAAAGATGGCCTTAGGAACTGCTAAGACCAACTTCGCAGTGATCAACCTAATGACACTCCAGATCTGACCATTCCAGATATTGCGATGAAAATCCACAAAACTGTACTGGAGGACCGTCGGCTAAAATTGTGTCAGTTAACAGACATGATGGATATTTCAAAAAGTACTGGATGTCGCATTTTGACCCAACAACTGGATATGAGAAAGCTGTGCACAAGTTAGGTGTCGCGATTGCTCACAACTGAGCAAAAACAATGTCGTGAGGATGTTTCAAGGGAGTGTTTGGCAAAGTTTCGCTAAAAATGAAGCTGAGTTTTTGCGTAGATTTATAACTATGAACGAAAAATAGGTTTATAATTTCACACCGAAGGCCAAAAAAAAGTTGGGAACTTAAAGGGGAGAATCGTCTCCCAAGAAGCCGAAAATTATTCCTTCTGCAAGAAAGGTGATGGCGTCAGTGGTTGGTATGAACGTGGGATCATTTTTATTGACTACTTGTTCAGGAAAAACAGTCGACGGACAATATTATACAAATTTATTGTGACCTTTAAGTGAAGAAAATAGAAAAAGCGACTGCATTTGACGAAAAAGAATGTCTTGTTTCGTCAGAAAAACGCACCAGTCCACATTTCCGTCATCGCGATGGCCAAAATCAATCAACTTGGCTTCGAACTTTTTCCTCAGCCTCTCTATCGGCCAGATTTAGCCCTCTCGGATTATTTGCTATTTTCAAACTTAAAAAAGTGGCTCGGTGGAAAGAGATCTGACAATAATGAAGAGGTGGAATCCGAGGTTGATGCCTAATTGGAACAATCAAAGCTTGTTATTGTAAACAGAATATCGCTGGGAGAAATGTGTCAATCTCAAAGGAGACTACGTTGAGAAATAATGCAATATTTTCCAAGGTTTATTTCTTTAAGTGTTAGGTCGGCTACTTTTGGGATTATCCTCGCACTTTATAAGGTAACATTCTCGGATGATTACTCCTACCTCTTGCAGAGTGTCGTTACCGGAATATTAGATTTCCTTTCTCCAAAACACTTGAGACAACTGAGAGAAGAGTCAGTTTCGTTTCGGTTTTTCGGGCTTCGGCATTTCTATACCTCCACGATGTCCTTTCCTTCCAGCACCCATATAAGATCCACCTTAACCCACCCAAAAAAAAAACCTTTCTTAATTTCGTGTAATTATTTTTTCTTCCCTTTCTGGGCTTCATTATACATAATAATGGGAAACCAGTTCTTCAAAAGCGACAAAAAGGCGCTTATTCAAATTTTTAGGTACGCGGCAGTTATAAATATATGTGTCATTTGACTTATGAGCGTGAAAACTGGCGGTCAGACGTACATGGGGAATTAATTCATTCTTATGCATTTTTTATTCCGTTTCTGGTAGCCGCGCATATTCACAATTGGTCACGTCTCTGTGATGGAAACCGGTGGAATAGCCCATTCTTCAGGAATGGTTGGTGTAGGCATTTCGGAATTTCAAATTACAATACTCAATTAAATGTTGGGTTTGTCGTGAAAACATACATTTGAGCTGGGAACATCCCGTTATGGGATTTTCAACGATTTTCATCTCAAACGCCTACAAAGTCAATGACTTTATGAACAAAACGTGATTTTACGTGGTGTGCTTCTATTAAAATCCAGCAGAATATAAATGGCAGCCACTTATCTCTAATGCGACCGATATCAATACGGAGATGCCGGTGAAAGTAAATTTATGCCGGACGTCTCCAAAAACTGATAAAGCACACGGGAATTCCGATGTTGTCGCAAGTAATACCTTCAGATATTTCATTTGTCGCATCTTTCATAAGTTTAAAGTAATAATTTATATAATTTTTGGACATTCGCAGTAGAAACCTTTATGAAGCCACCAGAGAAACACACACTTTGGAAGACCCTGCTTACTAGGACCCAACCACATGACGATTAAATTTTTAGCGAATTTTCTTAAGCCTCTTCCGTAGATCTCACCACATACAGGGAATAATTAATTCATTTTTAACATCGTTTTCTATAAATAATGTATAAAGTAGTCGCATAATAAGGGCATTAACGTCAGAACTATAGGTACTTTATAATAAATAAATGTTAATTCAATTAAAACGTGTGAATAATCGTCTTGTAATTTAAATGTAATCCGGGTTGGTAAGATTTATTTCTGGAAATTTGGTGAAAATCATAATTTTCTACTAAATAAAGCTAGTTCAGATGATGTATTGTAGTCAAGTGCCCTTTAGCCTATAAAGGGAATTGAAAGGGACTATGATTAAATACCTTCAGCATTCCAGCCAAATAATATGGAAGAAGATGGCCTTGTCAGATGAAGGTGAAATGGAACAAAAACGAACATTGACAACAGCAATTTTTTATGAGAACGGCAACAAGAATACCAGAGATGGAATAAAACAAACGAACGCGAATAAAAATGTGGGTAATAAGAAAATTTTGTAATTCACCTTCCTCCAAGGATTCATCTATAATGGCCTACATACTCAGCAGAAACAATTCTTTTTATTTCCGCAAAAAAATTTCTAGAATGTTCCTATTTTTCGATTGCCTTATAGTTAATTTCCTCTTCCAGTTCTATCTTGAATTTCACTTTGCCTACTCATTGGTACTGCAGAATCTTAAAAGCTCTAATATGCGTCCTGACCAATTACAGTTTCTGGCAGACTTGATTGTCCAGAAAAGTTATTTTTTGTGTTTGATCTCAGATTACTAAAAAATTCAGTTGAATTTGGTAATTTTTACGAAACTTCTGTGGAAAACATTCACTGCTCATATGTAAGAAAGTACTTAGAAGTTTTGGATAAACAGAGAGTTCTTAATTTGTAAACTGTTAACTTTAAAACAATTATTGTAGGTCAAAGTAAGTGCCCATGTCTAGTTTTAGACTATAGAAACTTTCAGTGAAATTTGACCATTTTTACGAAAATTCTTAGCAAAAGTTCTGTTATCACAGACAAACAAGAATTTTCTTCTCTTTTTGTACTTCATATTAATTTAAATATGTTTCCCAGGATTCTTTTCTTACCCAAGAAAAAGAAATATACGGACCGAGGGAAGTTTCCAGACTGTTTATTTTGAAATTTAAATGAACTAAAGTTCATTTTTTTTTCTCTTCGCGACTTCCTACCACGCTGTATCTTTCGAGGAGTTGTTTACTTTATTGAAAAATTAAATAATAATCTTCCTGCGGTGTGGTTTCCAAGTTGATTATTATTCTTGCAGGAAGCTGTTTTCAGCCGGAAAATCTTCCTGGAGGCTCTGGAAGGATCGATTAAGGCTCCGCGCTGATGATTCCAAAAATAATAATCAGTTTTGTTAAGTAATAGATTCAATTAATGCTTAATTTATTTTTAATATCTCGGAAAATTGCCGACTTTAAATGAAACGTGTACCTGCTTGATTTTCGTGCGTTATCCGTCCGAACCAGGACAGTATGAATACCAGATGCTGACTCACTGTCTGGTATTCATACTACCCTGTCCTATTAAAATAAAGTTAGATTCTCAACTGTTGTTCTAATATTCTATCGCTACTAGGCAGAATAATGGAATCACTGATTTCAGAAACAACTTAAGTCACAGTTTTCAAATAACTTTTTCCGATATCTTTAATGCAAAGCTAAATACTAGAAAAGCTGCTTTCTTCATCAATCGCAGAACGTGACATTTTGGCTAAGTTAAATACCGTAAAATATGCAGTTTATAAAGCTCTATAAGTATATCAATTTTTTTTCTTTAAGAATAAAAAAATATATAAGACTGTATTCATCTCAAGTTGGACCCCCTGTATAAACAAAACAATAACACAACCACTGTATCGATATGATTTACTAATAATTTATGCAACACATGCAAAGGTTTCAAAAATGTAATTTCAAGTAAGATATATAATAATTAATGGTGTTGTTAAGTTAGTAAATTACTAAGATATAATATATTCAATTTAATATGAAATGCACCCAGCAATATTAATAATTAAGTCTTGTAATTTTCCAAATAATACTTCATAATAAAGTATTAAATAATCAAATTTTTAATAAAAAAGAAAAAACTTCGATGGTTTCTTTTTCTTCATACATTACTAAAATGGCATTTTTCAACAAGATAATGCATAGATCACATGATGCCAACATTACTAGAAGGTACCTGAAACAAACACAATTGGAAATGTTGCCTTGGCCTGCACGGTCACCGGACCTATCACCTATTGAACATTTTCGTGACAAGCTGCGTTGTCGTCTTTGAAATTCACCGAGGCCTCCGAACAATTTGGATAATCTACGACAGCGCCTTTACGAAGCATGGAATGGAATATCCCAGGAAAATATTGATCATTTGTTCCAAAGCATGTAGCGAAGAGTACATGCTTAGATTGCTGTACGAGACGATGTGATTCATTATTAAATTTTTACTTAGTAAATGACGTTTTTTTAAATAAAATTACTATCATTTGATTTTCTGTGATGAAACCTTCTTTTGTGAAAATTAGAATACTGAATCATCATTATTATTAAGGGGTGCAATTTTAAGAAAGTGTGTTAATACATTCGACTTCGGTGATTTCTCTAGCATATGGATCCTGCCTCGTGTGAAACAACTAGTCTTGGACTAAGGGTGTCTCTTCACTTAGTCTACAATTTCAAACCAAATAAAATACTTTTACGATGTGAGACAACTGTTGTTTCTACCCACAATCAATAGATCTATATTGTCTAGCTCAATTTCGTGCCTAACTTAAATATGTCAAAAATGGACTTAAGGTGTTTCTGAAATCAGTGACCCAATTAATTAATCTTCAGAGGGCACTCTTCAATTTGCCTCGTGCAATACGTTTATTCTTGCCTGTAATGTTTATTTGTTATGTTTTTCTTTCTTGGTTATTTAAGCTTGTAGTTAACCCGTTGTTTGCCTTCCGATAATATATATTTCATCCGCTGAACCACTCGTTCCAACTACCCTTCCGGCCTATAGCGGTTTCTTTGCCGTTTAACACAAAGGACGATGCCAGACATTTCCAGGAATCATGAAGCTAAACCAGGTACGTCATTCCGCCTGAACTTTTACCGCAAGAAGGACCACACAATTTAACCCTCTTTCTTCTGTTCTGAGCAAAAGTTTTCAATTAACACATACAAAAGAGGTTCTTCTTAGGAGGCTAAATTGGAAAATGTCTTATTTACAAAATTAACTATCTGGACCATCATGAATTTCTATGGAATTTGAATTGAATAAATTCGTATTGAATGCCTATAGCATCATGATGAATTCCGCCCATACTTCTCGCGTAAAAAAGACTTTCTTAAGGTTTCCGAAGGGTCCTCGGAGAGAAGTTCTTCATCACACATTCTGATTGTTGAAAGAGTTTTGAAGCACTCCAGAACACTTATTTCAAGAAAGCACAAAATATTATCAGTCACTAAATCTCCTTGATAGATTCCGCAATAACTCCCATCGAAAGAAGGGAGCTGCTTGAAAGCTTTTGAACGAATCATGGTCTTCCTTAAATGTTCTCATGGTTCATTTGACACTGCGGGCGATCAAGAACACGTCGTTCATAGCTGTAAAACATGAATTTCCATAGAAAACCAAACAGGACGATAACTTAAGACCTTCTTTAATTTATATCTTCCACGCATTGAAAGTAGTTAATTTTGCGGAATTACCGACGACTCTTCACCACATGAATGACTGCATTCCTCGAATGTTCCTCACTTTCTCTAAATAAATTAAAGCCAAAATCGCTACTTATTCAAGTTCGTTGACTACGAATGTTGTACCTAATCGGAGGGAGCATCTTAAGATGCAAATCGGACAGACTGCCTACCTTTAAAAAAACGAGAAAAATTTTGATGCGTTTATAATAATTACGGTTAATAATAAATCAAAATGTCAAGTCCAGTAGCGGATGCACCTGTCCAGTTTAACAAGAGACGCGATATTTTACCTGAACTGAGTGGTCTGATGAGAGCTAAACGTGTTAATACGTAATTTAGTTTGTCTCGCTGAAAGTTAATAATTAGGCGAAACCAGAACTCTTTTCTTCGAATAATTGGGAAGAATAAGTATTTTCAGGTGTGAGACCACCACTTAACCGACCCATAAATCTCGGTGATGGGTCCGTCGACCTTGGGCCTCTATGTAAACACCGGTGCAGAGAGAAAGAACAAAAAAAGACGGCTCTCTTCTGGTCATAAGGACCAAAATAATGTAGGCTCCAATAAATTCAGATTAGGCCCCATTTAATCCACGGTAGTCGACGCTCGGTTAAACGGAGAGCAGCGTTATCGGCTGCAGCGGACCGAGGTTAAAATTTGATTTATACCTGTGATTGTTAAATTTTTCGGTTTCTTTTTTATGACAAATGGCCCTGCACTATATGCCAAAGATTTGTTTGTACATACCATCCTTACTCTTTCTTGATAACCCTCCATAAATCCTTCAATATGAAAACCCTTTCAAAGTACCAGAAACACTGCAGGAAGTCTGCGTTTTATAATGAGTTCTGCGAAGGGTGTCGGTATGCCCTTAGACCTATAATTACTTTCGTACACTACCTGAAAATTTGCACAAAAAATAAGAAACGTCCCTGAACTAAAGTTGTCTCATAAGCTCTCGGAGAGGCCCTCGTAAACCGAGTTATGAATACATTATCCCTTTTTAACTGATCGAACTAACTCTAAAAACTTGTAACATTTTCTTGCCATTAACTTTACCCACAAGTTGAATAATGAAATGCAAAAGATAATAATCTGATGCGGAGCAGCAACTAGTGACCAACTTTGCGGTCTTCGGAGTAAGGCCGACGGCCGTCAGTTAGTCCAAACACACGCCCTGTCGACTTCTTCACGTCAACTCGCCTTGTACGTTTTCCACTCCCGAGATAACGGCTAAAAGGTTGCTGGTCTGCTTATCTATCCCAGAAATGTTAAAATCTCGTCGAAAGGTTGTCCGAGAAGGTTCTTTGATCTTTCCAAATGACGAGACTGATGACAAGTCAGGTGAAGATTTAAGTACTTTCATTTAATCAGTAAAATTAATGAAATTTCATCAACAATTGTTGTATAGCCCCCTTAAGAAGGTCCACCACCTAAAGATCACCAAAGATACTATTTGCAAGGAGTAGACAAGGAGCTTTAACTCCAAACATTCAACCGAAAAATCTTCAGTAAGAGCGGTTAAAATTCAACTAAGCTACACCTGTCAGATGCTGTTTTAAGTTGTATGATTAATTAAGAAAAACGCGAATAGCATTACGAAGCGTCATTTTCACACTATTGTATTTAATGCATAAAATCAGCATTCAGGAGTTTTCTATAGACTTTCCATGACCTACACTATCCTATAATATGTCGTAGCAAGCACACATAGCACAAACTCCTAGCTGTATCCTTTCGACCCCACCACCATTGAATGTATATTTGTCGTGGAAAATTCACTTGGTTAAACACCCATATACAGTCCCTTCATTTACTCTGGCGTGCTCTCAAAGGGAATTGTGAATGTACCCGACCTTGTCGAGTTCTATCGGCATTGGCTTGATAAAATGGCTACAGCTGAATGAGCTTTTTATGCTTACATATGGGTGGTGACTTCGCCATTTTTGATGTCGTAAGGTTTTCCTTTGAACCTATCCAGAGTTTTACTCACATTGTACGTGAGAACAACCACGATTTCGGAAAGTCGCTATCATTAAAAATGGCGGGAATTCCTCTAGAAAACAATTGACATTTTGATACGTCTTTTCTATAGCAGATACACTAAAAGTCGTCGAGTGAAACCGTTTTCTTAAGGAGGCGAAAAAAAGGCATTTTAGGTGAGATCAGGACGCATCGAATCGTTTGGCAGATTTTCAAGATAACGGAAAATTTGAAAATCTATGTTTTGCGCCACCATCTTAAAAATATCATTTCAACTTGAAAGTCGCCAATTTGATTGAACATCTGTTTGAAGTAAAGTTGCCTAAACCAGGAATTTATGAAAGTTAGTTTCACGTCTAAGAATAGGTGGAAGACACTTCTCAGGAGAGAGCTTTCCAATTTCTTAATTCTGGACTTTGTCTCTTCAGATCCCGGTTCTCATCGAATGGGTTCAAACCAGGCTAAATAAGTTTTTCGTTTCTAAACGACAAGAGTGAAATTGGCAAAAACCGATCTTCGAGGAATATAAATAAATGATGAAACGCTCATATAAGCCCAGTTACATGGATGCACTTCAAATGATGCATGCACAAACTAGTTTTTAGGCAAGCTTTTTGCCACCAGGATGTTTGTTTGAAAACTAACTTAAGTGCTTTCGTATGGTTATCACTGACGGAAAGGAAACTGGAGCATTACCCATTTTTTCGAGCTTAAACTAACACGGAAAGTTTGTGTCAACATTCTAATATGATTTGTTTATTCATGAGAAACAACCGTTGTAACTGCACACCGTCAATATCGATTTACCACATGGAGTGAGAAAGAGAATGCGGGAAACCGACGTCTTTAGGTAAAAACTACAGAACAACAAAAGTACGAAATTCATTCAACCGGTAAGTTGCTATGCAAACAACCCTAGTACAATAACACCATCCCTCGAGGGTTCAGGTCTAAGAAAGTGTCGAAAGATGTTTTCAATTAAGGCGAGCATCAAATCTAACATGAAATCAACTTTACATTTCAATCTCGCACTAAACCAGTTAACTGCATACTAATTAACATTTGGAGAAAATGCGGGATTTAATAATTAATTAGAAGCTGTTAACGTATCAGCAATGACCTTTAAGTTGGCTTTTCGGTGAACGTATATGGTAATTGGTGCGGGTGTGCCCGTTAACATACCTGAGTGAGAAAAATAATTGGAATTTAAACAAAAAAAGTTTAAAATATTATGATTTTTTGCCAAACCAAATAAGAGAAAATTGTATGGAACTTTGCATCATTGAATAAAAATCAGTATGTAGTTTCGAAGATCGAATAATTTTTCGAATTTTGTATTCGAACAAAAAAGTCTAATCATTTTGTTGCTTATTTATTTTTTTTCTGTAAAAAGCTTTTTGGTATTCTGCGATCAAATCACAGTAGTCCAAGTCATTTCCTTTCTAAGATTTCCCATATTTACACGTGTATTTCTTCTAGAAATGAAGTACTAATTGTTGACGTAATATTAGAAGAAAATGGAATGGAACACGAAAAATCAACACCATTTTTTTTCTAAAAATCATTAAAAAAAAATTGTTTGATATCCAACTTAAAAAGTTTTATTTGCATCATAACAAAAATATAACTATTAACAAAAGTAATTTTTTTTATTAAATGAGAACACGCTGAGCAAATTTGAGCACCTGGAAAGTAACTTTCATTTACTAGAAACTCTTATAGATACAATACAAATTTTGGTATATCGAAATTCTCATTAGCCTCCACTGTGCGCATTAATTTATCACCGAACGCAACCATCTATTGATGCGTAACATACAACCATCTTTTACTAGCACAAGCTGATGAACAATCGGTATACCGTAGGGGGTAGAATCAATGGCGTAACCTTTTGTCTTTTAATAAATTTAATAAACAAAAATGGCTACACAGTGATTCCGAATAATTTGATGATATTCGCACAGTGGGAGCAATTTAGAGTTTTAACAGTAAAAGCAGGGAGTTTTTTTATATACAGGGTGAAAAACAGTTTATCCATGACAACACCTCCTATTAATTATATAGCTTGTGGAATGTCCGATACCCATGCGGCGTTCTGGGTCCGTTCAATTTAAAGTCAAACAAAACCCATAAAATATTCCTCCGACCCAACACCTGTGAGTTGGGTCCCGTATTCATCAAACTTTTGTGTGTTCCATTATTTTGAAAAAAAAAATTTTTTTCTTCACTTTTTTCTCTGAATGAAAGGGACAATACCGCCGACTACATAGTAGAGGCTGTTCTAAAAGTGTGGAACAATGTAGAATATTAGGGACAATTGAATGAGATTTATGATAATTTGGAGGAAAGATTAGTGATGCAGGTTTTAAGCAGGGAGAGACTGTACATTTGTGCATTAAAAACGTGTTCGCTAATTGGCATTCCAATTTGAAAATTTTAATTTAATACTTTTCTATTTTCACAAATTCCAAAAAAATACCTAGAATTTCTCAAACATGGGATTTTTTCGGGTTGGAGCTAGAAGTTAAGGCTTCTCAGAAATGTTTTCTTTCCTTCTTCTTTCTATTCAAAATTTTAGTAAAATTGAAAGCATGGCCAGGGTTCTCGCACAAAGGAAAAAAACGGTTATTGAACCTATAACTTTTGCATATTTCTTTTCACTGCTCTTCAAAGAATTAAAATTTTTAGACTTTTGAGAAGTTTTCATATTGATGTTATGCTTGAAAATTTGGAATTTATCCACGAATCTAATCAAAAAGTTCATTTTAAGAATAGATGTGGGTCTAAGTTTGTTCACAAAAAGGAAAGAACAGGATTCGCACTGAATGATCTACCAATGATTGTGATACCTAGAACAAACAGACTTTGTCAGGCGGCTCCAGGAGGTAACTAGAACTACTCTCCATAAATCCCAAAATTTGTCCTTTCTTGCTATTCAAAATATGCACGTTTCACGGGCATGAATCTAAGAAGATTTTGCAATAATTCTAAAAACTGGAAAATGACGTGTTAATTCATCAAATTGTTCAAAGAGCGGGCAGAAAAAGGATTTGCTTTTTTTCCTCCGAAAACTCGTTTCTTTACAATTTCTTCCTAGTTTTCATTCGATTTCACTTTTTTGGCCTTGGCATTCCTATTCATAACTCTATCCATGCAGATGGAAAAGCATATCTTTGAGATCCAGGTAGTGAGCCGAAAAGCGTGTTATTTTTGACCGGAGTTCCCCTTTCAGCAGACGTTTCTTGATCCCCATTTCGTTTGCCTATAGTAACAACAACCTTTAGAGGCTTCGTCCATATTAAATGTGCAGGTTCTTTTGAAATTATTTTTTCTTTTTAGGGTGACGAAATTCGGGAAAAAGTTCAGTTCAGTAAAATAGTCGCATGGCTCAAAGTGATCTGTTCGAAAGTCCTTAATGAATTCACGAAATATAACATTCGTTTCCTGGCAATCGTGCTATCATTCATAGCTAATACTCTGGCTCGTTTCGCTAAAGTCCGTAATGTATATTACAGGCGCGTTCCAAATATGTTTTTAATAGGTTGTCTCTGCTTAGGCAAAAGTCATTAGATATTCATTAAAGGGCCAGAAATTAACACAAGCTATGTTCCGATTCAATATTTTCTCCACATTCTTTTAAATTATTCCAAGAATTGTCATATGTCTTGCATTCCTGTTAATTAAAGGGGCCTCATTGAGCCCAAGCTGGCAAAAACGTGTTTCAAATCATCGGTGGTGGGGGTTCCTCTGTGGTTTTTGCTCTTTTTCGTAACATTTTTAAAGGAAAACCAGGCAAGAATGAATAAAACTGAAATACAGGTTAGACGGGCACCTGTCCATTTAACCCCACGTAAAGGAGGTTGGTTCGATTATATCCACTAGGTGTATTATAAAAATTTAGTAAAACACAAGTAATTATTAAGGTGAAAGTAGTACACATATAAACTAAAGAACCTACCTTTTTGATCCATTAACTAAGATCCAAGAAATTTCGCGATATTTTATAGGGAAAAAACACGAATTTAGCCAGGGCACAAAATTATTAGAGCACATAGAAAGACTAGTGAGCTTTCGGTTTAACTACCATCTTTTTCGACATGCTTACATTCTATAAGGAGTTTCTCTCCAACTGAAGGTTCATATCCATTATCCAAAGGAAGACTAAAGTGGCTTTGTACAGTTAACTTACCTGTTCCCTCAAGCCCACTCCACCCTAGTTACGCCCGAATCTTCTCAGAAAGGAAGCAAAGTGGATACGGGTTACATCGGGTTTTACGACATTTGCAAAAGATTTGAAGGGCGGATATTATTGATTGTAAAATAATTCAAAGAAATGGTCAGAAGTATGCTTTATTCCTTATATATTTCATAATTAGCACTTTTCTTTCTAAAGTAATTAATCTCCGTGCCGTTGAAAGTTTTCGGAAAGAGAGAATATAGGATTGAAAGCACCAAAGTTGTGCCAAAAAATAAATTCCCAGTAAAAAGACAGTGATTTCTTCGAATCCAGACGTGAAAACTTTAGAATTCAGAGATGAAATTCATTCTCCAAGGAGCCCCACGGAAGTGTTTTCTATACAAACTTAAAGTCTGTTTTTCACGGGTTTACACACGGATCTTTGAACTAAAAATTATATGTGACAACCCACTTTGAAAACATGAGTTCGAAAATTCTCCGACATAGACGATTTCCATAGTTGAGCGAGTTCCCCTATACAGAAGGTACTATAGTCTTGGAACCCATAAAAGTCCTCATTTTAATCATTTATTCCGAAGAGGCATTAAAAAAAGGCTGTGGTTATTAACTTACGGCCGTATTTTCAAATTAAGCTTGACGCAATGACACTTTTTATATAAAACCAGTAGTCGTGGAAAAAAATAAACCGAAATGGACCGGGTCCCAGGTAGTATACAGGTGGGGCATATATTCGATTTTATGGCTTTTTTATTCCTGTTTTCGGTCGACTTCAAATAAGCCTTTATGCAATACATTATCTAAGGCTGAATGTGGACTTTAATTGAGTCTGTTTAACACTTATCTACACGGGTTTTCGGAAATTAAGGCGGCAATTTGGCAAAGTAATAAGAATTTAATTAGTTTCCGAGATATTTATTTTTAGAAGTGTGAGATAATAGTCTTCGCTTTCTTAAATTCCACTATTTCTCCAACAGCACAATAGCAAAGACCACATACCTCTTTGATTTTAATAGGAATTGGAATTTAGTGAAATTCGTAGATGTACGAGGATAGTTCCAGAAGTACCCGATCTAACACTTAAAGAAAAAAATGTTGGAAAATATTACATTATTTCTCAACTTAGTCTCCTTTAAGATTGACACTCTTTTCTTGGCGATGGTCTGTTTATAGTAACAACCCTCGAAGGTTTTAAAATGGACATCACCTTCGGACTTCACCTCGACCTTATTGACAGATCTCTTTTCATCAAGTCATTTTTTCAGGTTTGGAAATAATCTGAGAGGGCTAAATTTGACGAGTAGGGCGGGCAAGGGAAAAGTTCGAAACCAAGGTGATTGATTTTATCCATCGCGATAACGAAAGTGTGGACTGGTGCGTTGTTTTATGAAACAAGACTTTCTTTTTCGACCAAATGCGGTTGCTTTTTCCTAATTTCTGCGCTCAAATGCGACAATAAATTTCTATGATATTTTTTGTTTATTGTTTTTCCTTTAGGGAGATAGTCAATAAAAATTATTCAACATACATCCAAAAAACTGACGCTTTTATTGCAGATGAAACAGTTTTTGCCTTTTTTGAAACCGATTTTCTTCTTTAAGGCAATGCTTTGACTGCTCTTTTGTCTCGCGTATGAAATAACGGATTCATCTTTCATCCATGGTTATGAATCGATGCAAAAAATCGGCTTCGCTGTTGCGAAACTTTGTCAAAAGCTCCCTTGAAACATCCTCACGGCATTGCTTATGTTCATCTTACGTACAATTTTCTCATATCCAATTCTTCGGTCAAAATGCGATGTCCAGTACCTTTTGAAGTACCCCACCATGTCGGCTAACTAGCGCAATTTTAGCCAACAGTCTTCCAATACAGTTTTATTAATTTTCGCTACGATTTCTGGAATGGTCAGATCTGGAGTGTCATTGAGTCGACCACTACGGAGTTCGTCTTCACCACTCCGACGACCTCATTTAAACTCTGCCACCCAATATTTTACAGTAGTTAATGAAGGACCAGTTTTAGCCAGAGTAAAATCTAACTCAGCTTTGATGTTAGATGGACTAAAACCTTTCAAATGAAAATATGGAATCACGCATTGGTGATTAGTTTTTACCATGTTCACAAAATCTTAAATTTACGTAGCGCTTTAGACATAAGCTTTTTAAAGTTAAATCTTTGCAATATACGTATATTAAAAAAAAATCGCCATCCATGTGTCAAGTCAGGTACTTCTGAGACCATCATGTCATCTTAACGGCCCATTTAAAGCTTATTCGGTACGGCGTTACACCCCAGGACTTCGTTGTCCGTCCTTGGAAAGCTGCGTAGAAATAATGTTTTTGATTTCAGCAAAGTTTCTATGGATGGCTTAATTATCTGCGCTTTTAGCATTAATTATTACTTACCATACACTAGTTGAGAAAACTATAGCCCAGCCGTCTGTGGCAGAGTGCTTTGACCTAGAAAAATAACTTATCTCAGATATTTGCACTAAAATTCTGAAATCTAAATAGTCCTCGTGCCGTAACACCATCATCATCATCATCAAAATAATACTGCCGGCCTAAACTGTAAAAATGAAAATGTTAATAAAGCATCGAATTTTATGCAAATCTGACTAATCAGGAAACCATTAAAAATTCCAATGGAATGAATAAATTGTCCCCAACACATCAACGCGTATATCCATTATAAACTGCATTGACAGTTACGATACGGGTGTTATCTATAGCGTAGCTATTAAGATTCTCACTTTCTAATATTTTACTAATTTTATTCGTTTATCTGAAACGCGAAGAATGTCCGCTTTGCGAGAATTACGCAGTTTTGACGTTAACTATCGAAACACAACGAAAATCGAATTATGTAAATTGTTATTGAAGGCAGAGGAAACTTGTTTCAAATAGGTACTACTAACGTTGTATGCATTCGTTAGTGGAATTTGCCGCACAAGTACCTCAAATTAAAAATTTCTAGAGAGAACGTTCTTTCACATACGCGTCGACATGCCCTTTTCAGTGCAATAAAGTATCACAACAAAAAGCATCGCGATAGATCTTCCACACTCATAAATTTGAGGCTCTACAATCCCTCATATCGCGAATAAAGAGAGAAAATTGCAGCATGATTACATAAATTATGAAACCGGTTCTGCATCTGTTGAATCAGTAATCAACATGACAGCAATCTTCAAGTGATAAAAAATTTGGAGAGCCCATTTGCTCTTCAGAAACAGCTAATTCAAAATAGCCCGTCAACTAGTGCTAAGTCTAACAGAAGGTGTCGAATTAGTCATCTAAGCACGTTATTAGCTCAGGAGCATTTTAACAATATTGGAAATTGCTTAATGCATGTATCGCACGCTGGCAACACTAGACTTTTTTCCATGCGGAAATCACCCAGAAAATTTGAAAATCTTCTAGAATTTCTACGTTTTACGCGAATTACCTAAATTGCATTGGACTGGTCACTTAAGTAAAAAAGATGAAGACGAGATTTGTAGATTTGGTATCAATGGGGCAATCGAGAATTTTCGAGAATTATCCAGAATTTCTACATTTAATTTGAATTTTCTAGGTAATGCAGAAATGATCATATAAGCATATAATTAAGGCCGGAGCACCCTCATAGATTTATTGATGCAAGATAAAGGTATAACAAAGTTACTTTTTGACCTCGCAAACCAACAATAGTAAGCCGAGAAAGTTCTTTTTACCTATCGGGATGGGAATGTTAAAATAAAAGAAAAATTAAAAGTCTACTTATTCCCACAAGAATTTAATTATTTTGCCATTTGATGAAACTGAAAATCTCTTGTCTTGCGTGATCTCTTTTGGAAATTAAGAATTTTTTAACATAACTTTTTTCTATTCATATTTAATTTTTTGCATTTTTATAAATAACGACGAGAGGATTGATTAACCTAATTAAAAAGTTTCAATACTGTACAGTGCTTAACACTGCTCCTTCGGGACACGAAACAAGCAGCTTTCCCAGCTTGAAACTGGGTTAGATATTGATTGAACTATGCTTTTACTTTGAACTTCGTCTTCCCATGCTGCAAAGAAATAAATTAACATATTTTATAGTTTCAGCACTGTTTAAACCTAAAACTATGCAGAAAATCAGATAATAATTGCTAATGGGCTGGTACTTAATATTCTGAATTGTAAATCGTATTTCGAAATGCATCTAAATGATATTTAAAACACCTAATCTTAACTGGATTACTGAAACTTCCCCGGAATTTTCTTGAACAATTCAATTTATTTCATTCAGCATGGACCAAGCGAGGCAATATCTCGCGCAGAGCGTAAAGGCCTATTGAGCGCTAAACTCTCCTTTAGTTTCTGAGATTTTTAGAGATCTTTTGAGATTGGGCTTCTTTCGCTTTTGACTGAGTCAAAAACACACCAAAGTAGGGGGTTACTAAAAGTTCTAAGAAAAATTACACATTCTCACCACATCGACATGGCCTTCGCTCTGATCTTAGAAGATGAATGTGCTCTGTGTAGCCATTACCATGGCCGGCTTTCAATCAATTATTACGCTTCTAAAGAGAAACGAAACACTAAAAACGGCAATCAGAAACAAGACATCCCACTGAGAGAGATTTATTGTTTAAATTAAAATCTCGCAGCTTCCCAAACAGAAGCCAAATCAACATAATGCCAACATTAAACCGCGGCTATTTCCTTCGTTTTGATGGTCCCGGGCATACCTGTTCCAAAAATTGTGCCAATTAATCTCGGCATTTTCGGACCAGTTATTTCTTAATATACATGCCAAAAATTCACTACCGAGGGTTCGTTGATTTCTACCAGTGGCGGGCCCACATTCACGTGACTCCAATGGTTCTAGCTGAAAAGTGCTATTTTTCCCCTTATACAGAAAAGTGCCTGAACAAGTTTTTCTCAAGCAGTGATTTTTACATACACTTTCTTTTAATATATAGAAGTCTGGAAAATTTTTCTTGTGATGCGCGCCTCTGCCTCATTGTTCCCTTATCGCAATATGCATATTAAGCTGGTTGTCTTTAGGAGTAGCTGATAAAGGCTAAAAGAACCGAAAAGATAAAGAGACGTTTCGATGTTACTGTCGGTCCATTCTCAAAAGGCACATCCATCGAACGTCAATTTCACTTTTTTATTCCTCCTTTGCCTTTCTTTGTTTCACCTTTTTTATGAAGGACCGACTTCTGATACATATTAATGGGCGCATTGTAATTAGCCGATATGATTTATCCATCAGCATTCTCGGGGATTGCAATAATTGCTATTTTTTCGTTTATTAATGTAGCCTTCATTCAGGATTTTTTTCATTTTTAATTGGGAATTTTTAAGGCTAGATTATCGAGCATATAGGTTAATTCGGGTTAGCGACTTCGGGTTTTATTTCTTGGTCTAAAGTCCGGTTTTGTTCATTGAGTCTAAATTCAGGATTGTCATAGCTAAAATGACGTGTGCAAACAAAAGTTGGTTGAGTATTTGATTGAAACCACCGGAGTGCCAGTGGCGTTGGTAGAATAAATTGTCTTAATGCTGGAATCACTGAGAATTAAACTGCGAATAATACACTCACCTCAGAAGAAATGCACCACCCAGTAATAGCAATAATTAAGTCTTGTAATTTTGGCACAGTAATGTGTTATAACAGAGTGTCAAATGATCAGACTTCCAATTGAAAAAAAAAAAAATATATTAGTTAAAAAGTTAATAATGAGTGACAGCGCCTAGTACAGTAATGCAAGCATGTACTCTTCGCGACATGCTTTGGAACAAATGGTCAATATCCTCCTGGGGTAATCCGTTCCATCCTTCTTAAAGGCGGTGTCGTAGATTATCCAAATTGCTTGGAGGCCTCGGTTAATTTCGAAGACGGGGACTCATTATGTCCTAAAGATGTTCAATAGGTGATAAGTCTGGTGACCATGCAGGCCAAAGCAGCATTCTCAATTCTGCGTGTCCGAGGTACTTTCCACTAATATTCGCAGTATGCGGCCTTGCATTATCCTATTGGAAAACGCCATTTCGTAAAGCCTGCAGGAAAATAAAAAAACCATCGCATTCTTTCTTTTTTACTAAAACTCTTATCATTTGATACTCTATTATGAAATATTATTTTGACTTCATTATTATTAATACTGGATGGTACATTTTGTAGGAAACATAGTATATTTGAGCTAACTGATGAAGTGACCGAACGAGGCTAAAATAAAAAACAATTTTAACTGAATTTTAGGATTTCGCCAGATGAAGGATGAATTTGTGAAAACGATCTCTAGAATTTCGAAGATGTATGTGAACAAGCCGCTTTCGAAAGGAAATTGTTATTGTACAATAACTACACGTACTACACGATTTAAAGTTTAATATGTTTTAGCCCTCACGGAGCGCTACCACACAATACCCCAGTGCGTGCCTTGATCGGGGGATGTAGGTGTGAAAACGGCCTCTAAACCTGGACAATACGTATAAGTTATAAATTGTAACTTATAAGCAGACCTTACTTTAGTCATAACAGAACAAATCATTCGCAGACGAAACATACATTTAAAATTTCATCACCAATTGGTTGCTATTAATTGTATGTATAAGGTATTTCAGACTCTATGCCTCAGGACCTATTTTATGGAAACTTAACGTAATTTGAAAAAAATTAATATGTGCCTTCAATGAAGTTTAATGTCCTCCATTCTGAACTGAAGAAGTTCATTTTCAAAATGTCGAAGTAATCGATTCATGACGTCATCAATGATATATTTTCCGGAAATATATCGAAATTCTGCCAAAATTATATTGATACTATTTCTTTATTAACAAATTTTTGTTATGTGCGATCGTTTCAAAGGTTATAAGTAAAAACGTCTTAGGAATTGTTGTAAAAATATATCCGTAAATATCAAACTAACATTAATTTAATCTTATATCTAGTTCGTTAGACTTTGTACTGTGCAGCAATACCTAAATAATGCATTCGGACGAGACTCCAATAACATTAATGGATTTGTAGAGTGGCCAGCAAAGTCCCCCGACTTAACTTGCATTGGACTTTTTCTTGTGAGATTTTCTCAAATATAAAGTTTATTAAAGCCTCTCAAGGAATTCGGAATACTTAAAGGAGAACATAAGAATTGATGCAATACGTTGCAAGAAATAGTAAGAAAAGCTACTCAGATGGGAGCTAGGCGAAAACTTCAAATGTGCCTAGTAGAAAGGAGAAATCACATTAAAAATATGTTAAATTCAGTATAATATTCTCTTTGTTTCTTTACATTATCTAGTTTTATAAAAATTAAATTATTATAGTTTGTTTAGTTTTTTTAAAAATTAATATTTTCGTAATATGTCCTAAGACGTTTTTGCTTATAAGCTTTAAGCGAACTCATAAGATTGTTTTTAACAAGAATTGTGTGGAAAAATTGGATCAAAATAAAATTGTAACAATTTGTGTATGTTTCTGGGAAAATATCATTGATTACATAATGACTCGATAATCCGACATTTTAGAAATGAACTCCTTCAGGTCAAAATGGATGTCATCTAATCCTGTTGAAGATTCATAGTTTAAATTTTTCATATGGTGTTCCGTTTCCATCAAATATATAAAGGGGCATTTAATTTAAGACACCCTGAACAATGATGGTCCAAAAGTTGGTTCAATCAAACCCAACTGGTGCAAAAATCACGCATAAGGAAAGCATTGGTTCAAGCACCAGTCGAGTTTAGCCGAACCGGCTTTTGAGCAGTAATAGTACAATTGAGCCTATAGAGTTTCATTGACTAGACAAAACAGACTTTAATAGTGATAAAGATCTTTTTTCTGGGGGTTTTCCGTTAAGTACCTGCGATCCGAACGTATACTCTGCGGAGTAGAACGTTCCCCAGAGTAAGACTTCAAAATGACGTCATATTTCATGAATTAGTGCGTGGCGACATTCTTTTGACAGGCTATTTTGACGTGAATCTCCGGGGAAGGTTCTAATCTCTAGAGAACAGAATTGGACAAATTGCTGAGTGACGATTTCTATATACAGGGTGTTTCAGAATTATGGTGACAAATCGATAGAGGTAACAGATCATCGAAAAATAAATATATTTTACTTAATAAACGATTGTCTTAAGACCCGTTATTTCTGAGATATACAATATATTAAAATTCTTCTTTTTTTTCATTTTTTTAGTCTATTTTAAAATTACTGGGACTATTGAAATGAAAATTAGTGTATCTTTGTTTCGTAATCCGATTAATTTGATGGGCATAATTAAAAATTTTGTACATGATAGAGGGCGCTAGTTATACGTGTATCATTACATATTTTCATCCAAAACTTTTTTAAATTTTGATATATCGGTAAAAGAGTTCAAGAATATTAAAGAACTGCCAATTCTGCATAAAAAAGTTACTCTTAGTAAAATACTCTAAAGTGAACGATTGTCCAGAAAAATGACAATTGTTGTCATATCGACTCTAAATGCTTTTTTTTTAAGTCTGAGTTTTTCTATCATTGCTTTTAATACTATTTAATTACAATGAAACAAATACTAATATTACAATAAATGTTCAAAGTGGTGACCGCGTTGGTCAATACATAAATTGCACTGTCGTAACAAGTTTTGTTGTACCCTTTGAAAAATTCCTGGGGTATTCCGAATCACATCAAAAGCATTGAAAATTCTTTCACTTAATTCTTCAAAATTTATTATTGGTTTCGTTTACACTAAACCCCTCACATGACCTCAAAGAAAATAATCCAGGGGGGTCAACTCAGGGGAACGAGGAGGCCATGCCACTGGACCAAATCTACCTACCCAGCGTCTTCCCTAAACCTCATTAAGATGATCTCTTACTGTTCTGGAAGAATGAACTGGAACACCATCATGCTGATACCACATTTTGCTACGTACTACTAGTGGCATATCCTTCAAAAGCTCTGGTAAATTATCACATAAAATTTGTAAATATCTGTTAGAATTTAAATGATGTGGTAATACAATAGGACCTAGTAAATGGTTACCTACTATTTCAGCCCAAATATTAACTGAAAAGCGGTGCTGGTGGTTTTCAAGTGTGCATCAAATGATGATTTTCTTCGTTCCAAACGTGGCTATTGTGGATGTTGAAATATCCGTCCGTAGTAAATTGTGATTCATCGCTAAATAGTATCAAATTGCCAAATTCAGATTTCTTGCAATGCGCCGGATATACCAATAGCAAAAACTAATTCGCTTCGGGTAATCATCAGGGACCAGTGCATGCACTCTTTGTGGATGATATGGATATAAGAGTTGTTCGTTCAAAGTTCTCCAAACTGTCGAATTTAAAACTCCCAATTCATTAGCAATTGCCCGAGTACTCGTGGATGGTAAATTTTCAATTCTTTGGAGAATGTCCCCTTCTATTTGTCCAGAATGAACTCTTCTTGGTGCACCACCACTAAAGTCGATATGACAATAATTATCATTTTTCTGGACAACCGTTCACTTTGGAATATTTTACTAAGAGTAACTTTTTAATGAAAAATTGTCAGTTCTTTGATATTCTTGAACTCTTTTACCGATAAATTTAAATTAAAAAAAGTTTTGAATGAAAATATGTAATGATACACGTATAATTAGCGCCCTCTATTATGTACAAAATTTTAATTGTGCCCATCAAATTTATTGGATTACGAAACAAAGATACACCAATTTTCATTTCAATAGTCCCAGTAGTTCTAAAATAAATAAAAAAAAAGAAAAAAAAGGAGAATTTTAATATATTGTATATCTCAGAAATGATGGGTCTTAAGACAATCTTTTATTAAGTAAACTAAATTTATTTTTTGATAATCTGTTACCTCTATTGATTTGTCACCATAATTCTGAAACACCCTGTATGTACATAGAAACGAATTTTTTGAACTAGAGAATATTCTGTATAAAATTTTTAAATATTAGCAGCTGTGTTATCTCCATAGTTGAATTTGTGTATGACGTACCTATACAATGCAGGTATGTAATTTTTGGATGCAGTAAAGTGTTGGGTAGATAGTCCTGTTCGGACATCACACCTGCGAGATAAGTGCGTGGAATAAGTACAAAAATACTTAATTAGGATAGCCTCGGGTACTTAGATGATGTCCCCTGGTGACGGCATGCAGAACCTTCGACTCTGATTAATCAAATTTCACCTCAACTTTTGCAACAATTTAATCGCAATCTCCTCGATTATCATCTTAATTTGATGATGACCACGTCTATTCGGTCCGTAACTAGCCTCTCGAACACAAATTTCGGGTTTGCAACTGGTTTTTTCCTTCGGTACAGCTGATGTTTCCCTTTTCCTTATAAGTTGCTAAACGGTGTGCCGGTTAAGAGCCAGTTTGCCATAATTGTGAGAAAATAATTTATTGGGTAGCTAATCGAGCGAGACAGGCGACAGTTTGTGCTTCTTGAATAATAGCTGCGGCTGCCTCCTGCCCCAGGGATTTCTTACCCACAACTCATTTCTCAACTTTGGGTGGCAACAATTTAAAACTTATACCTACAGCAGGCTATTTAATATGAATTAAAGAGTAAAGCAGATACTCATAAACCCTTGCCCATGAGGTCAAAGGGACCTAACAAAAGGATTGGCAGTCTAAGGTATTAACAAGAAAAAGACATTTTGACGTCAAAAGGACCTACCACAAGGCCCTGCAGTGTTCAGGATTAATAAGCTGGAACGTCGTGATGGTATCACATTCAGTGTCTAACTGTAACGTGGCCTTTGCATTAGTACCTATCTGCTTTCTGTTCCTTGCTGTACAGGGTGAGTCAACGAAATTACAAAGTTGCCTAATGAAATTAAAATTTATTCTCGAGCTGAATATGTTACGTGATATGGCTACGAAATATGCATATTTCAGAAATATTTAGAGACCTACAGGGTCTCTCAAGATAGTGTGGTTTTCAAAAGATACATTTCTTAAATGGTATGTCCTGTATTTGACTAGGTCATTGTATTCTAATTGTAGTTAGCATTTTTTTTTATATACAGGGTGAGTCGGGAGGATCGTGCCAAACTTCAGGAGCGTGTTGTACATGAAAAATAAATGTAAAAAAACTCAAATGTTTTTATCCGATTTTTGTTTGTTTACAAGTTATAGCGTAAATAAAAATGTTTTAACTAGAATTCTATTTACCATAAACGTACCTTTCCTGGACGTTGGATTGGTCGTGGTGGCCCTATTAGTTGGCTTCCAAGGTCTCCAGGCCTCACACCACTAGACTATTGTTTGTGGGGTTGGTTTAAAACTGAAGTGTACAGAGTAAAAGTGGACATTCAAGATGCACTAATTCAACGCATTAAAAATGCTGCAGCTGCTATTAAACAAAGACATGAAACAATCAGGAGCGCAACGAATGCTCTTCATAGACGAAGCCGAAAATGTTTAGAAGTTAATGGCAATATTTTTAAACATTTATTATGATATCCAAACGTTAATTTATGGAATTTCTTATGAAATTTATAATTTTTTAAATTTTATGTTTTAATTTTATTTACGCTATAACTTGTAAACAAACGAAAATCGGATAACAACATTTGAGTTTTTTTACATTTATTTTTCATGTACAACACGCTCCTGAAGTTTGGCACGATCCCCCCGACTCACCCTGTATATATGAAAATGCTTATCTTTTATAGTTTAGGATATATCAAGATTTTTTTCGAAAAATTGTCATTTTCAAGCACTTATTTGTTGACGCGTAGCATTTTAATTTCTATGGGACAGCATTCATATTTGGAATCTTGAAAGAAAAAGGCTAGGTCAATATTTTCCCACCTAATTGTTTGAAATAAAACCCGCAAGGTGTCTACTATTGAGATGCTAACATAAAAAATTTTAAATTAAAAAAGTTACTTTTTTAAATAGAACGCCCTATATCATTTAAGCCTGCCTAATAATATTTTGAAAACCCGTCAAATTTTATTAGATATTATATTTTATTTATATTAATTTTTGGTAAAATTCATTGTAACTAATTATTAAATAATATCATTATTATATTAATTAAGTATTAAATGATAAGTTCAGATATAAAGAGAATTTAGTATAACCGTACAATAAGAAAATTTGCATTTTGACTTATTAGGAGTTACGTTGGTTTCATTTCTACTTGACTAAAATACTGTTGTTTCCATAAGTAGTGTGTAGAATTAATTAAAATTTAAATATCTCGTAAACTATTAACGATGGGTATATAACATATTCAATAAAATTTGACGGATTTTCAAAGTACTATTAGATAAGCTTAAAATATATAGGGAGTTCAATTTAAAAGAGCGACTTTTTTTATTTTAAAATTTTTCATATTGGCCTCTAAATAGTTTCCACTATTTAGAGGCCAATATGAAAAATTTACTCATTAATTATATAATATTACTTAACTATGTGAATTTTATTTCAAATTATTCATTGGAGAAACATTGACCTAGTCTTCTACTTTGTGAGGCGAAATATGAAAGCCATCCCATAAAAATTATAGGGGATATGTGTCAATAAATAAGTGCTTGAAAATGACAATTTTCTGATTTCATAAAAGATAGGTATATACATTAAAGATATATTCAAATCGTTTATAATTATGACTAAAATGCAATAGAATAATCGAATAAAGAGTGCGCCATTCAAAAAATGTAGCTTTTCAAAGTCACATTTTTTGAGGGACCCTGTAGATCTTTAAATATTTTTAAAACGCGCGCATTCACAGCCATATCACATGACATATTCAGATTGAAACTACATTTGAAATGGTATTCATAAAGTTACTCTGTAATTTCGTTGACTCGCCCTGTATAGTTACATTCCCCGCAATATGATACGGAGCTGAGCAACAACCAACACCCAGCGTTTTCTTTATTTTCTCCTTAAATAGAACTATCCTGCCCTAACATTATTTACTTTATGTAGGCAAACAAAATTCGTATCTTTTCTATTATACCTATTGTTGCGCTCTACAATGTACCGAGTGAGCACAATAAACCCGGCCCGCAGAATTACGTCCAAAACAAACAAACGGGGCTCACATCTGTGCGCACAAATTGATTTGTCATAGTAGCTGTCGATTATTATTTGTGCAAATTTTCATAAGAATCGCATTTAAGGGTGAATATGGGGCTTTTGTGTGTGCTCAGGTGGTTCGTAAGAATTATTTTCTTCACGTTTAAAATTACCAGAAAAAAACATTAATTACTATTTATAGAAGATTTCACAAGCTTCTGCTGCGGTGATGCATCAACAATGTGAGTAATTAATCAACGTGTTGACAGCTTTCAACTTCCAACTTACGTACGGCACTAACAAGAACCCTTGGCCCATTCAACGCGAGGCCATCTAATTGTCCATCTTTTTTTACCACTTTTTTCTGGTAGCTCTTTCGGACATTCAGGCAAATTAGTTGTCGAGTTAAAGATGAATCGTTTGAATGGTTTTTTTTTTGTGTAGATGACAAGCCGATTTAGGTGTACGTACCAGCCATGACTTTGTAGATTGGATTGTGAGGAAAGAAAAAGATGTCAGTGACTTAATTATACATATGGTACATCTGAGGATAAATAACAATGTGTTCAGGTTAATGAAATTACGCGGTCATCAAGAATCCGGCATTAAAAAGTCCATCAGCAACTGCCCAATGGCCGTAATTAAAATCCGAAGTTGATAACTGAGACGTCACCTCGGAACCAGACATCTGACACCTAAACGAAATCAAACATAATTAGCATAATGTCCCAAAACATAACATAGCTTTTATTCAGGAATCCCGAATTTATAATTCGGATAAAAGAGGAAATCCTCGTCAAAAGTGAAGGACTTTATCGAGCATCGATCGGGTCCCTCGGCCAAAAACGTCTTCGTTATGGTTCCAGATGGTATCTCCCATCAAATCTATTTATATTAAGATTCCACTTTCTGTTGTGTCATCTTTATTTCGCTGACACTCATATGGTGGACGCGGACTCGATCAAAACTCGACCTATACTCATTTGATATGGGAGGCTATTTTCGATTATCGACCCTTAAATTTTGAATTTGACCAACGACAAACACAAAGGAATAGATTTGATTCAGTATCTGAGTATGAACGACAATAAGTTCGTCTAAATTACGGTCAGTAGTGAACTTATTGCAAAACTAGATCGCATATGTAAGTAATCGAATACGTGGGCCGAAGTAATCGATTCTGTCGGTGCTTTCATATGAGTATCGTGCACTGTGCGCATAATTGAAGTGAATTGGAAATAAATTATTAAATATTTATGTGCCTATTGTGGAGTGTGACTGGATTTTTTTTCGGTTTCTTCTCGTTGATTCTGATTGTCACATAACTCAATACAGGGTGGCCAGAAAAAAATCATATGACAAATTCTATGAGTTATAGAGAAGGCTATAACTAAAAACTAAAACTAAAATATTGACAGTGCTTCATATAAAAGAAATTCTTGTTGGCCGTTGTTACCAAGTTATTCGCTCTCGAAGTAAAAATAGTATTTTTCCTGTAACTTTCAAACCATTATAATGGCAACAATGAGTTGGACGATATCAATAACTCGAATATCGACGAACGAACTCAATAATCAATTAAATAGGGAAATTGAAAATTTCTCATCTACATTCATTCATTTTGTTAGTGAGGTATCGAAATCAGTATTTCTTTCCCAGCTTGATTTTCTCGTAATTTTCCTACAAAAAAGGTATACCTTGCTTCAATCGGTACTTTGTATAGTTTTTGAGAAAATCGTATTTTATTATCAACATGCACCGTAGATGCCAACATTTGAAAATAAAATAAAATAATAGTTTATTATATAAAAAAATGATGCGGTATCACAGCTAACGTTATCAAGAACGTTTAATTTGAACATCTTGGACTGCAACGCATCAGCTTTGATAACGTTACCTCCTGCAAGTCCGAACATGAGATGCATGTTAGCATACTGCTCGTTGCTAAACTCCAAGATATTATTAAAATAACTTATGTTGATGACATTGAATGTGGATATGAATATTTTTTATTACTTTAATTGTAATACATACTACTTTTTAAAATAAACTGTTATTTTATTTGAGTTCAAATTTATGGCATGTATTATGCACGTTTATAATAAAATACAACTTTGTCAAAAACAGTAAGACATATCGATTAAAGCAAGATATACCTTTTTTTGAAGAAAATTACAAAAAAATTAAGCTATAAATAAAATACTGATTTCGGCAACTCACAGAAAAAATGAAATGTTTACCTCCCCTGTACAAGAAAGATATGGGAAATATCTGTTTCCATCATATAGATGTGTTTGCCTTCATGATAATTGTTTAAAAGTTGCAGCAAAAATAGTTTTTCTAACTTTTTTCTCTGAGATTGAATAACTTGGGATCGAAGGAAGGTAGCAATTTTTTTATGTGAAATACTAATATTATTTTAGCTTTCGTCATGACCCCTAAAATTTATGATACAACCTTTCTGGATACTCTGTATATTTAGATTTCCAGTTGCCACCCCAGGAGCATCTGAATACCTAAAACACTTTAGCTCCATAACAAAATTTGGAGTGATTGGATATAACATCGAAATATTTTGGGAGGAGATTCAAGTGATTAAAATATTTTTTTTAATTTTCATATACTCTCCAAAAATTGTTTGTTAATAGAACTAGAACTCCTTCAAACGTGGAAATCTGCCCATAGTTTTTTTGCAATATTTTCAAAACGAATTAGAGGATGCATTGAAATGAACCTAGGTCATTTTCAACATTTTTTGTAAGTTATAGATCGCTAATAATGTAAACTTTGTTACTGCCGACTAATAAAGAAATATTTCTATTAAAAAGATGTCCGCTATGTTTATGAAGATGCATTTCGATGTCCATGTCCCTGACTAAAATCTGGAATTATTGATAGAAAAAAGTGTTCACATTTCAACTTACTAAATTATACTGAATTTTATAATTTTAGAGCAAAGCGTTTCGAAAATATTTCGAAAAACCATGTCCAAAGTTACCCCTTTGAGGGGTTCTAATCCCTATAAGAAGCAACTTTTGTGGTATATGCACTTATACGGACTTTTTTGCTATTTTAACCTCCGGACACCCTGTATACACTACGTCCAAAACTTGGTTACATGTATTAGAATCTTTAAAACTATAAGATTTACTAGGTCGGTTAAATGAAAAAAACTAGGCAATTATGCCAGTAACGCATGACAAGTCAGTGGCTTTAAAGCTACGGTTTTCTACGAAAGCGGTGCCGTAATATAATGGGCCTTTGCTATATACAATGGCTCAAACTGAAAATGATACACCTCATAACTTGGTACATTTTTATTAATATATTTGCATCGGCAATTTAACAAATAACTATAAATATTTCTATAATATACTTTGAGATATACTTATTATAAACAATGTGTTAAATCAATAATTGAACAGCTTTTACTGAATAAATACCACATGAACAAATTGACCGCGTAAATTAACTTCAAAGTTTAAATTATACATACAAATTTTAAAAATTTATTCCACTGCAGAAAAAAGTATGAAATGTATAAATAGTAATTTTAATTTATTTGTGGTGTTTTTATTGAAATTTAAACATTTAGTTAATTTACCACTTGTTATGAATTAATGAATATGAAGTTAAGTTATGAAGGTATATGAAGTTATGAATTAATTATAAATACTAATTAATTATTATTCTTTACATTTTTAATTAAGTTATACTTGTAATAATTATTACAAATTATTTATTTTAAATTAATAAGGTTTAATTAACATTTTTCTGCAGAATCATTTCGTTCGGTATGAAAAATATATAATATTTTTTTAATTTATCTTTTATAGCTCCCAAAGTTTTCGAAATATTTAGTTCAAATTTTGAGCGTAAGTTACTTTTTAGGGTCTACGTAATTAGATAATACCAAATGATCTTGAAAATATACAGGGTGATATTATTTAGGATTATGACCCATTTCATCGCTCAAACATTTTTTGTGGTGCACCAAATAGTATTTAATTTTAGAAATTTAAACTGCTCTTTCAATATAGAAAACTTTATGTATTTAGACTTTTTTAGTATCTGTCACCGTTTCCAGTTATTTGCAAAATGGTGACGTACTACATACTACTTTTCATCGAGTAAATTGGTTGGTTTTGGACAATTCTCACGGTCTACTAACATTACATTTTTTGACACACTATGACAATGTAAACCGAAGTAAGGATTTACTTATTAACGATCTATGAGTTATGCAAATTTTTAAGAGAAGAGAAATAGAAAATAACAGTGATTAACAAGACAACAATATCTTCAACTATACAGGGTGTTTCCTAAATACGGTATATAACTTCGGGAGCGTATTCTACAGCTAAAATAAAGGTAATTTTGTTATATAAACTATATTCCAAAAATGCTTCGTTGCGGAAATACAGGGTGTGAAAATTTCTTTAAAAAATTATAATTTTTTAAATATTTCCGAAACTACTTGAGACACTTTAATGAAATTTTGCAGGGTTTGAGAGTTAGCAACGGTGCGTATTTTACGCTAAAAACAGTGGCTGCTGTGTAACCAGTGGCATGCGGGCAGGTTAATTGCTGGATATATTAAAGGAAAAAGTGGTATGCCACTGTTTTTTTCCAATATTTTGTTCCTTTTTTAATTATGTGTTCGATTTGGAAGAAAAAAAGCCTATTGTTTTTTTTTCGTGGGATGCACCGTTTCCGAGTAAATAAAGAAAAAACATCGTAGCTAAATTTTTTCATGCTTTTTTATTATTCTTAAGAGAAGAAATACTTGTATGAAGATATGATTTTTTTTGTTGTGTACTTGCCTGTTTTATTAAAATTTGATTAAAATATCTCAAGTAGTTTCGGAAATATTTAAAAAATTGCAATTTTTTATTAGAAATTTTCACACCTTGTATTTCTGCAACGAAGTATTTTTGGGACATAGTTTATATAACAAAATTACCTTTATTTTAGCTGTAGAATACGCGCCGGGAAGTTATGTACCGTACTTAAGAAACACCCAGTGTAATAAATTGAACAAGTATAATTTATTTGATAACAAAATAACTTGAATCAGTATCAAATAATAATGTTTACAGAAATTGTTTGAAATCATCGCTATTACCTTCTACACATAATTTAGAACGTTGCCATAAAGACCGCAGAATATCTCCCAAATTCTGAGCAGTTGTGCTAAGAGAAAAATTTCTTATTCCCCTTATTAGTTCTTCGTGAGAGTTTACAACAATAGAGTACACATTTGCCTTCATAGAACTTCAAACATAAAGATCTAGAAGTATTACATCGAGAGATGGAGGGGGCGAAGCAATTGGTCTTCCACGACCTACCCATTTATGTGAATAATTTGGGTTTAGCCAGTTCCTTGCCATCAGGGAGTAAGGCGAAGGACGTCCGTCTAATTATGCTATTAATTTATGCTTAAAAGTAAAACTAAATATCTCAATAGCTTTGGGAGCTAGCAAAGCTAAATAAAAAAATATAGAACTGCAACACCTTATATTTCCTGAATAAAGCATTTCTCAAATATAGTTTACGTAGCAAATTAATACTATTTTGATGCGTATAATACATGCTTAAAATCCTACTATGAAAAACCCGGACACCCTATATAATGCAAAAAAAACCCTGAATGTAGTACAATGCATGGGCAGCCTTTCGTGGCCATCGCCATATTTTTCTCAAAAATTCAACTTACTATTCAGGTGTTTGAGAAAGTCTGAGATAATTAAAACACCGGATTTCTAAAAAACCTGTTGATACTTTTATTTTAGAAAGTCCTTAATCGATGCCGGTGAAAATTTTTTGAAAGGAATAGGTCTGTAAAGTTAAAATTTCAAATTACAATCTTTCGGATTTCTAGAACCATCATCGAATTTTGTTATCCTTGCCGCTCTTATGTTTATTAAGCAGCCGGTTCTATGCTTATGATGCCCCACCATGAGAATCTCTTTGTCATTACGTCATCACCCCTAAGTAACACTCTAAACCCGAAGCTTTACTTAAAGTTGCGAAAAGTTTCAAATCTGACGCCATTTCGATACATGCAAACCTCAATCTTGATTCGCCAATTTGTGATGGTCGAGGAGACCTCGAAATAAGCAATACTGAACCCAAAGACGCATGGTAATGTCAAAGTGTTTCAAAGAATTTGACATCGAAGTTGTATTACAATTTGCTTATAATTTACCATCATGTAATAGGGTTCAGATAATTTAGTGCAAACATGGGACGCAAATTTTATATCAAAGCATTAGCAGTGTCCAAAACGTGATTTTCCCAATTTAGTCGTGCATTTGCCATCATTAGGATCTAGCACTAGAGAATAGGCAATTTCTGGCTTACATATCTCGTAAACTGGCACCGCCACATCAGGCACAGAACGAAACTGAATCACGACATCCTACAAATACCTTTATCAACGTTAATGTGAGCCTCGCGTGAGACTTACTCACTTAATCTGGTAAACACTATTGTACTCTTTACGTAGATGGATTTTTAAACACATGCGACTCTTTTAACTGTAAATTAAACACAAGTTTAGAAATTGAACGCTGTTTTATTTGGCCCGTCACTCCATTTCCGCAAATCCATGAAATATGCATGCCAACCGAGAATTATTTGCATTTTAATTGAATTATTTTGGAATAATTATTAACAATAATTTATTGCGATATTTCTATGTGGCTGCACACCGAGATATTTACGACCTGTTATATAGCCGTTTCGATTTTAAAGCTAACTGCATTCAGGTATAATTTTATCTCTGAATAATTCACTATGGAACATCCATTCACCATTTGGAAATGAAAGCAACGTTTTTAACCCACGGCAAAAACCTTTTGATAATATTTTTGGCTTGTCTTGTGCTTATCGCATAGTTTAATAGCTGTAATTAAGCACCTAATGAATGTAGGTTGTGATGTTTTTTGCTACAAATGTTCTAAAATTAAGTCATTGTCGCGTAGTGGATAAGGCGCAGCGAGCAACTTAATATCAGTTAGAAACTATACCGCGGCCAGTAAATTAAATTAAAAAGTTAAATGAGACTTAAAACCTTTGATTAAAATCATCGATATGCTCTTAAATATTCATAAAACGACTACAAATATCACTTAACTCAGGGAAATTACAAATTTTGCACACCTCTAATATGGCGAACTAATTAAGCCTTACATGTCTGCCTACATACATATGCAAGAAATAACAGGTTTTGTTGGTAGTTAGGCTAATGCAAAAAGCTTTCTCATAAGAAAAGTCCTTAGAGATCAAACTTTTGCAGTTGGAAAACACCCGTTAAGTGCGAGTTTCTTACTATCAACTTCTTTCTGATTCATGTGAGTCCTAATTTAAATATTTATTGTTAAACTCCTGAATCCGTAAAATATTTAACAATTATTTAAATGTTAAATTCGAGATGGAATGGTATGCGGCTACCTACAAAGGTGTTACTTTTTTTAGGATTTTTAGATAGACGGAAACGACAGATATTTTGAATTATGTTTATGAGGCTAGTAAACGCACAGGCTCACTTTCAGGGATCCAAAGAATGTGGTTTTATGTTTCTTTTTTAAACCCAGGTGAGCAATAATTTTCACTTCAATTCATTGTGATAAAAACAATACTAATCCAATAATAAGTAACTATCAATGTCGTTTTGTAATATACACCCGCATTCGCAAAAAAAAAATAATTGGACTTCTATAGGAAACAATTTATCACCCAAGTTGCCTTGTTATCCTCATAACAATGTTTTGCCACATGCCTATTCATTAAAATACCGCTCACCAATAATATTTTGTGCTAATTATTGCGTTCTTTACTACCCCCATGGCAAGTCCAACGCAAGGGGAACTTACACGGTAGTTAACTCGACGTACAGTTCATGTTGCCGTTTTTTTTTAATGTTAACAGTTATACTGGCGATCAAATGTTGAAACATTTTAAGCACATTTAGAAAACCCTTAGTTCGGGGAATATGTAGGTCAAATACCTATCCACACCTCCACGTGGTTACCCTTGAATCCCCTCCCACCCCCTACCCCAGAGTACAAGTAGTCAATTCGGGAGGAGAACAGATATAACAGGTGCAAAAGCCAGAAGGATGGATAGTCAATAGATAAAGGCCCGGGTGTGGACCTTCTGAAGGAACGATTTACTGCATCATTTCAAATCAACCCTTAGGGCGGGAAAATCCCTAAAAGGTCAAGAGGAAAAAACGATGGGATCAAACACCCAAGAACGGCCTACGGCGGAAGATACACGTATCGATGCCACAACTAACATTTCAGGAGAAAACGCAAAGAATTTTCATTGGCAAAGAAAAAAAGCAAAAATTTCTGAAGGATATACAGGATATTCCTAAAAAGTATGTACAAAATTCTACCTGTGATTTTCACCGGGAAAACCTGATGATTTATTTCAATTTAACTTAATTCAAAACTAGCGGTTTTTAAAATAGACGACGTCAAGATGAAATTTAAAAAAAGGAAAAAAATTATTATTTCGGTTTTAATGGTAATCTCTTAATGAAATGTCGCATCAGGGGATTTTTAGGAGCGACAAATCAGAGTTTCTTTACATTTTTTGTGTATCTGGTAGAAGGCTCTGTCCGCGCTAGGTGAACTGTTTAAAGTAGCATAACTTTTTTGTCACCCGATATAAAATTTATTTATGACTAAATTTGTGTTTTCCTGCATGTTTTATGAAAAATGGTATCTTAGTATAGGTCTGTACGTGTATTCGTTCTTGAGATATTTGAAATTTAAAATTTGCTGCATGTTTTGAAAAATAACTTTAAAGTATACATTGTATATTTATCATACAGTCGAAACGAAAAAAAAATCTAAACATTCAATTCATCTTCAATTCTTACATAAAAAAATCTTCCTGTTTTTATTTAAATATACCAATATTTTTATTGAATATTTATTTTACTGTGCTGCACGAATAAATAATATGTACTTTAAAGTTATTTTCCAAGACATACAGTGAACATTGAAATTCAAATATCCTAAGAAGAACTGCCCGTAGAGAGTTATATCAAGATACCATTTTTCATAAAACATATAGGAAAACACAAATTTAATCATAAATAAATTTTATACCGGGTAAAAAAAATTATGCCCCTTTAAAGAGTTTACCTAACGCTGACAGCGCCCTCTATTACGTGCACCGGAAATGCAACCAGGTTCTAATTTCTAAAACTGCTAAAAACTGCTTGATGCCGCATTTTGTTCATATAGTATTATTACATACTAAGTAGTTATTATTTTTTCTTTTTTTAATCTTCACTTTGACATCCGCTATTTTGAAAAGTGTCCATTTTTGGACGAAGATAAATTGCACTAAATCGTCATATTTTCGCCTTACAAATTTGTAGCAGATTTCTATACAGACCTTTTAGAGATACCTTGTCTAAGTACATCAGGATTGGTAACAACACAATATATTAGGGGTACAAATAAGTTTCCGCCGTTTAACAAAGCATGGTCCCACCAGAAGGTTATGCTGAAATTGCTAGATGTAAATCTTACTATCGCAAGTTTGATCAACTAGTAACAACATAACTTAGAAGTATTAGTGGTTTCGTATCAGCATCACATTTTTTTTTCTTGCAAAAATGTCAAGTTTTGTGCCGAATAAGCGTCATTTGCGGGAACTTTTGATTTACTTCTTTAATTTGAAGAAATCTGCAGCTGAGGCGCATCGATTGCTTGTAGAAGCATATGGTGAGGCTGCTTTGAGTGAGAGAAGTTGTCGTGAGTGGTTTCACAAGTTTAAAAACGGTGAGTTTAACGTGGAAGACAAAGGACGCAGTGGAAGGCCGAAAACGTACGAAGATACGGAATTGGAAGTGTTATTGGAGGAAGATTCGTCTCAAACACAAAAAGAACTTGCACTTACATTAGAAGTGACGCAACAAGCAATTTCACATCGTTTAAAAATGTTGGGAATGATTCAAAAACAAGGGAATTGGGTTCCTTATGAACTGAAACCCAGAGACGTCGAACGCCGATTTTGCATGAGTGAAATGCTGCTTGCCAGGCATAAAACAAAGGGTTTTTTGCATCGTGTAGTCACTGGGGATGAAAAATGGATCCATTATGATAACCCAAAGAAGAAGAAATCATGGGGTCCACCTGGCCATGTTTCAACATCAGTAGCCAAATCAAATATTCATGGAAAAAAACTCATGTTGTGTATTTGGTGGGATCAACTTGGTGTTGTATATTATGAGTTGCTCAAATCGAACGAAACTATTACTGGAACTCTCTACCGAACACAATTAATGAGATTGAGCCGAGCACTCAAGGAAAAACGCGCTCATTACTACTCTAGACATGACAAGATTATTCTCCTACATGATAATGCTCGTCCGCATGTTGCGGCACCGGTTAAAACCTATTTGGAAACACTTAATTGGGAAGTCCTACCCCACCCGCCATATTCACCAGACCTTGCCCCATCCGACTACCACTTGTTTCGATCAATGGCACACGGTCTGTCTGAGCAGCGCTTTACATCATATGAAGATACCAAAAATTGGGTCGATTCATGGATAGCTTCAAAAGATGAAGAGTTTTTTCGCCGTGGTATCCGAATGCTGCTAGAAAGATGGGAAAAAGTAGTGGCCGTTGATGGGCAATACTTTGAATAAAACGTAATATCCCGTTCTTTCACAATTAATTCCAATTTTTTTATAGAAAACGGCGGAAACTTATTTGTACCCCTAATAAGATCAGAAGGGCATAGACAAAATTATAGGAAGGAAGAAGATTGGCGGCGCCCCGCAACTTAAAAAAGCCTAAAAAGAGCCTGGGAGGGCTCGGAGCCATCACGAAGGCTCTCTCGATTACACGAAAGGTGAAAAGAAGTACAACAGGATCGAAATGGCCCAAAGAAACATTAGATGTTGTAAAAACAGAACAGATAAGGATAATGCGGAATCAACTAGCAGATGGCGAGGGGAGTAGATAGAAGCTGCTCGAAGTCCTCTTTGATCCTGACGATATATTCCTCAGGAGCTGTTACGTAATAAGAAAAGATTCTTGTATTCCAGGGTTTGTACCAAGTCAGCGATTCCGGGAATCCCACACTACTTCGGGTACCTTCTGAAGATTTTCCACGTGAGAAAAAAATCATTCATGAACACTCAATATTCATTTAATACTACTTTATAAGAGTCTATTTTAACTAATATATTGAGGTTTTTTTAAACTTTTATTATTTGCATTAATGCTATTCACCGATTTGTTAATACAAGGTAATTCAAGAAGAAAAGGCCTTATATTGAGAGTAGATGAACCACCTGAAAGTAGTTAAACGCAGCCAGAATGAAGCCTATAACCTGACTGTATTTGGAGATACAAATATATATATATGTTGGCATTTTAGTAACTTTCATCAAAAATCACACTTTTTGTCGACAAATTGCTTAAAATGCCTATATATCTCGAAGAAGTCTCAAAGAGTCTCATTTTGATTTCATTCGATTACATTTTATATGGTATATCCACCCTCAATCTATGGCCCTTTATTCCTGAAATTACTTGGTACTACATGGTAAGAAACGGAAACGTCCCACAAGAGGTGTGTTAAAATTCTCTACAATACTTTTGACGTCTCCATTTGACTTTCCATGATTCGCCACTTTCTCTATTATACTGCCTTCCATATATACCTGTCTAGCAGTGAGACGATCCAGTAATCTATCATTGAGACCCTTCTGTTCTTAGTAACGAGCCTCGTGTTCCTCCATGAGCAGGTTCTGTTCATCCTTCTGTTCTTGGTATCCCATTTCCAGCGTTTCTTGTCCTTTCTTCTGTTCTTGCATAGAGGAAAGCAACGTGACAAATTAACCCCCCATTGTTATATGCTAAATTTGAGTCACTGACGTAAAATACGACTTCTCAAATGTCCCACTAGAATTTCCCTTCTGACAACTATTATTGCAACTTCAAGGGTTCGAATAACTCCAGCAAGCTCGATTTCCATGTAAATACAATTTATTAACGCAACAAATTAACACACATACAATTCGCCAACTAATAGTACCCTAATAATTCACGTTATTATCGCTTATTACTATCGTTTCGTTTTTATAGATGTAAAGTAAGTATTCCACGATTTTCTTACAAATATGTAAACACTAACATACAGACATACCAGAATGTTCCACATACGGAAAAGGAAGCAATAAATCACTCGGTTAAGAGTCCACGATGAACCCTTTTTTGCCTCTGTCTTTTACCTGCGGCGACCGCACGCCGGCCGTAACAGTACATTATGCAACTTGTGCCGCAAACAAATCGTAAAACATGTTGCCACTTGCCTTAGGTTCGCGTAAGTAAACTGCCTTACCAGCGGGAAATAACTCATTATCCAGCCAGTAGGGAACGCTACTCAATCTTTTGCTACGCCTACAAAATTTTTTCTACATATTTGTTTGTTTTGCCTGGTTGCTATGGATACAGACCCAAAGCCGTGGGAAATAAGATTATTTCCTTATGGTTGCACGCGTGAACCGTAGGAAACGACAGCATACCGAAACCAACGGTTTTTCAATATTATTTTTGAGTCGGAAGCAGTGCAATATCCTGACAGTCTGAACAAACCATGATGTTGAAAACTGACAACGACAAGGTTGAAAATGGCAATTTTCTAAAATTTGACTTTTGAGAGAAGCTTTAGAAGGTTTTCTTTTCGATTAGTAAAAGGGGAGAGGGGCAAATCCTACTTGGGCCCTTGATTTTGGATATTGTAGATTGAAAGGATTTGCAAATATCTGCTAAACGCAGCGTTGCCTTTTTTATCTTTTGAATCTAATTTTTTTTCATTTCTCTGATAGTCCATGGACATTTCAACCCGAACTAACCTGGACTACCCAATTAGAGATATTGTCGAGAACTGCTCAAAATCTTAAAAAAACATCAATAGGATCCAAAAATGTACTTACAAAAAATATTCTTGAGTAAAGCCAAAAAGGTAAATTTTGGAAATGCCCTTGTATCTTCATCTAGTCGAAGACATTCAACCTAGTGCCAGATTTTCTCCTAAAATGAGAAACGCGATGTTGTCATTTCTCATTTTAGGAATAATATCGTAATTTGTCAATGACTTTTTTTCTGTGTAATCCGTCGTTTTCATAAAACGTACCTAAATCGTCGTTTTCAGTTAAAACTATCTAAATTATCAGAAAACACTGCTCAAACTTCAACGGAAACAAAAATATTATTTTAAGAATTAGCGTACGTTTTTAATCCGAAGATATCTGAAGCGAAAGTTACGACGCTTTGGCGAATTGAAGAGCCCTGGAGAATCAGTTTTGAAGGTTCAACTCGATTTTAAAATCCTGATCGTAAAATTTCGCATTTGAAGGCTGGAGTATAGTAAAGAGGAGGTCGATCTACAGCAGCATTCTCACATGAGAGGAAAAAATTGAATTCTGCCTTTTCGCTGTTCTTCTCTAGAGACGTTCGGAGAATGAAGGAAACTGAAGAAATTCCATGGAAAGAGGTTTCGCAAACGATCCGAACTCTCCGACGCCATCTCTTCCATTTCAAGCAAAACTGAAACTTGGACTCCAGATTGAAAAATTTATGATTGATGCTTGTTGAAGCCCCAATCACTAATCCATGTACTAACACGTTGAAAATGGAGTCATAATCTACCTACACTCTTTATACATACTTACTAAAGGACATAACGAGGTGGCTCTTGAAGTGGATTGACTTCCAGTGGCCGCCACAACAAATTGATGCAAAACAGAAGATTTATCGGTCCGATCTGAATAAATAACTCGGGTAATGGCAGTTTTATGCAATCTTGCGAACCAATTATGCCTAATTATATTTTATACACAACTTTTACAATTTGAATAATGGAAATAAAAAAGTTCGCTATGGAAAATACATTTTAATAGGTGTCTATATAAATGTGCTTGCCAGGTACTCCAAGTACGTATGATCTACTAATGAGGAGTTAATTAGGTCTTACACACTGTTAACAAAACGGTGCGCTAATTGGAATGCGGTTTTTCTTTAGTCCCCGAGCTGATTCGGATGGTGACTTTGATTTGGATCATGTGCACGTAAAAGGTGTAAGTAATATATTTGGAATGCAATACTCATCCATTTAATTAAATTCTTCATAGGTGATCGTCGTAAGTAATGCGGTAATCCACCCGTACAAAACCGCAAAACAGCACACTCTGCGTAATAATCTGATTCTCAGTTCCTTTTTACAGCTCGTAAAGCTAATCTGCACTAAGATGCCATATAAATATTTACGATAATATTATTAAACAGAAGTGATTACGACTTTTAACGTTTATGTTGTGACATGTGCCTTTCATAGATTTATACATAGATTGTATCGATTTCGCGTCGAACGGGCAAAAAATTGGACTATGTGCTTTCTTGAAGCATCGCACATAAATATGTACATAATGAATGCATAGTAATTATCATTAGGATATGCAATGATGAATTTCCAACCTAGGTGTAAGACATAAACAAGTCGTTTAATATAGTTAAAATTCATGCAATTCTGCTATGCTTTCGTGTGGAAAATTAAATTGCCTATACATAGTCGTTTTTCGATCTAGATTACATGATAGCTCCAATATAATTTACTCTAGTAACGTATAAAAAACTGTATTCTTCGTTTACATAATATTACAGACGTCAATTATTTCTCGGCACAATGGCTCTAACAATATCATTTAATTGCTACTTCTTCGGTCTTCAACCCCAGTCCATGTACGAGTACCCTTGATTTCCCCGCTTCAGAAGCGGTTTGGTCTGTGATTTGGCAGTTCGCGAGGCAATTTCAATCACTAAACATTTATTCTGCAAATGCAATCTTCTAACTTGACGACCCTGCATAACCTGTCCGAAGAAGTAATAAAGTATACTCGAAAGACAAATATGCTTGGTAAAGAGGACCAATGGTGCAATATTCGTACGATGAAAGAGGAAGACAGAAGGTGCCTAAGTATGACAGTACGGAGGTGAAATGTGGGGTTTAATGCTCAATATCAAGTTAAGGCATACAGGGTAATTTAAAAGTTACATGGAAAACTTCAGGATGTGCCAGAGAAAGTGTACAATCGTTGCAAATATGCAGCGAATATGAAATTTTGTTAATGCGCTACTAGTATTTCGCAAAATAAAGGGCATTGTGCGATTATTTCTTGAGTTTTATAGAAAAACTCTTTGAAGAAGAGCTTTTGTAGAAAAGGATCATTTTTTCTTATGGCTTTGTAGTATATTCGTAATATACTTTTGAGAAAACTCTCTTCAGAATTGAACAAGCAGTTTCATTGTAGAATAATTCTTAATTTTCGACAGATTATCAGCATGCCATTTTTTGGTAACAACTTTTGAACAATTAGTTTATCGCAACTTTGCATCGGCTGAAATCCTCAAGTCTTAGAGAGTCCTCAAAATTCACCTTTCCTAACGCGTTTAAGTCAGTTGTTTTCGTACTATTAGTGGGAAGCTACATCCACTTTATCATCAAGATCTCAAGCTAATTCGGAGAAATTAAAAAAAACTTTAATAAAACTGCACAGGCTCTACTGATCTTTGTATAATTATGCTGCCGATCACTGTTCCTGGAGTACCTAAAAATAGGTGCTATGAGTCATGTTTAAGTCTGAATTTAGAGCTTTCGCTAGAGGCTTGGGCTTTGATCTTATCAGTTCGCTCTCAGCAATTCAAAGGTCCATGGACATGCTCAAGAACTATCAGGAATCTGAGACTGGTTTCTTTAAGGTTCTGTTTGAATATAGCAATACAGCTCTTAAATTTCCTCCAATAGGTCCTGGTCAGAGACCTCAGTAAATATAGAAACGTTCCTTTCATTCTAATTTACTAATTTGAACCGTTTTATTAAGTAAAAAGCTTGAGATTCATAATGGCGACCCTTAAAACTAAAATACTGTCTAATAAAAAAAAATCATAGAAAAGAGCTAAGTAGATATCTTAGTTTAAGGACAGGAATCGGGTAAAAGTAATGACTAAAAATACTCGTAAAAAATGTTGGTTTTTGTGAAGATAGCGGGCAAGTGTCAAGAATACCTTGGAGTAGGGGTAATGTGGGTATATGACTCAGCAGAAAGTGTTATTTTCAAATTTTTAATAATAATTGACATGAAACAATAAGACCGTATATGACTCGAAACACCTTAAAAAATTCTAAAAAAATAAAATATATAGGGTATTATATAAAAAATAATTATGTTTATCCCCTGTGCAATATAAAAATTCTAAAACTTCGCAAGGCCGCGACACGCGGTAGTTTTACTCCAGTTTCACATAAGTTGGAGACCATAATTTGTTCTTCGAGTCCGGGCCTGAGATTTGGTCACAGTGTTGGGGTGCCAGACCGAGACCATAAACTGAAACCCTCAAAAGTCTCGGTCCCGAAGGGAAAGTTTGCTTTAGGTAATCAATTTCACTAATTCATGCATATCTAATCCAAAACTTTCTGGTGCGATGCCACATAATTTTCGGCCTCAGTCACCGTAATGGAGACCGAAACCAAGATCACGTGCCTAATTTATTATATTTACTTGTCTCGGCTTCTGCGAAGTAAAGACCGAAATTAGGTAAGTCTCGGTTTCAGTTTTGATATAAAAGATCAAGACCCAGAATAAGACCACAAAGCCCTTATTCCCATGCGTCACTTGAGAATCTCCCATGCGGGGAAGCCACCACTATACTATTCAGTTAGACAAGACTAATATCGCCTGGCCCGGACCAACGCAATCTCACGAGGTTTTTGGCAATTAATAGGCGATGTACTTTCTGAAAGATTCTCACATACCATATAAGAATAAAGGCCCCAAAAGCTCAATCTCGCAACGCCTTAAAAATGCCAACGATTGTTATTTTATTATTTCTTTAAATTTTATTAACTTACGTCAACACTTTTTGAGATATTGAAAGTACTCCAAATTCATTCCCTCTCCTGTCTAAAGCGCATTGGGGGATTAATCTGACTTTGTTTTTGAAGTGGGAGTTCCATGAGTTCTCGAGGTATTGGCGCTCAAATTGTACAAAGTAGTAAAAAGATGAAAATTATGGGCAGTTCGGTCGAGAAATCTTTCAGTCTATTATTCACACCTTGATAATAATGTATTGATCATATTAAGACATAAAGGCATATTGACCATCAATGCTTTATAATTTTATGGGCAAACCAAGGCAAGGTTTAAGGTCAAGTAAATGAGCTTGTTATACATGGCTATGATCATGACCATGATTATCAGCCATTTTTGAAATAAAACTGAGAAATAAGTCGTACTGAACAAAAGAGACTTTCAAATCACGACTCCATTTTTACTGCATTCCAGTTTGATTCGACCTTATTTATATACCAAAATACCCAGTTAAACTGCAAGTAGAGGTGGACTGAAGGATTTTAATTGGGTCTACGAAAAACTGAAACACTGAAGCAATGAAAAACAAGAAAAACCATAAACTGTGCAATTTATAAATTCAAATTATTGCCAGTAAAAGAAACCATAATTGAATTTTGTGGTTTAAGAATAAATATTCTAGATGCAGAAATATAATAAAAGAAGAAGGCAAAAATTTTAACACTTTTAACTTCCATTATATCTTTTAATCTGTAATACTCTTAAATAAAGAGCGATGGGGTAATAAACCAGAGTAATGAAATGTATCTTTTCGGCATATTTCGTTCATACATAACCCTCGTCATAATGCCCAAAGATTTCACCGGTGGCAACTATTTACTCACCAAGCTAAATAAGCAGTCCAAAAATCGATCGTCTTTCCATTTACATTGTTTACAACTCAAAGTCCGAAACAAAGTTTCTGACCCCCAACACCATCATCAAATCCTCGCGCCGCAAGTCCGTGCCATGACCACCGGAACCAAAAAGTCAAAAATTCCCGCTCACTCGTCACTTTTCCATGTTTTACGTACGCAGAACCACAGAGGAACCTCCGCCGACGCGTAATTTCCAAAAACTAAATTTTCGTATCGATTTTCGCGATCGATTTTCGTAATTTTTAGTAGAAAGCGATCGCAGCCGCGCGTATTCCTTCCCGCGACAATCGCACTCTCTGACGTAATTCGGTTTTTTTCCGCGGCGGCGCTGCGTTCGCCACTTTCCCCGCGTTCAATATGGCGTCAGTTCTCGTGTTCTGATTGGACGCAAATCTACGTTAAGGCGTGATGCAATTTGTCTAGTCCCTAAGTAGTCTTGGGGTCCCCAGATATCAGGGGCGGGCTCACTGTCACTTTGCTCTTGTTTTGTCAGACCTTTTGAGAAATGAATTATTAAATGTTTCTTGATACCTTTTCAGGCAAGCGCCCTCTCCCGCCCCGCGGGGGGAGCGACGGAGCGATCCTTAGTTAATTTTATGGCTATATTTAGGAATACGCCTTTTAAATTATTCAATACATTATAAAATCAAGGTGTACCCGGAGCGTGCTGTCAGAAGTTTGTCTTTTGTTTCGTGTGACTTTTTTTTTGCCAAATACTGAAAGGAAACAAAAGGAGAGAGTTGTAGGAGGGAGGCTAAGATGAGGGAGACACTTTTTTGTTTTTGCTGCCGCAGGCTTTTTGAAGCCACAGACCCAATTTTGTTTTACATTGCTGATTTGCAATTTCAATTAACGCCATTTGTGTTTTATTTTTTAAAAACAGACAATTAGCAAATAACCACTAATAAGACATTTTAACAGAAGTGGACAAATTACATTTGCTATTTGTTCAGATATTTTTCAGTTTATCAGTTACTCTTCGGTAATGAAAGTATATCTATTGACAGCGACAAGAGGCAGCTGTCAGTTAACTGTCAACTCATTCCATGATTTCCTGACACTACCAATAGTTATGCACGAACTTTTCGCCGACCTTCTTCAGGTGCCGAATCTACCGTGTCCAGCTTGTGCTTGGGAGAGATAACAGTTCATTTCACAATGCCTTAGGACCCATTTGTCTATTTTTGCGCATTTTGTGCTTCCTTGTCGCCACAGTTACATTTTCTTTAAAGCTTCATTTCGTAGTTCAATTTTCTTTTCCAGGTTTGCTCCATATACCGATAGAGCTGTGATTCCTCTTCCATAATAGATCAATTGAAGATAACTGAACAATTACGATTATTGTCCCCATTGGTCTGGTTCGATATGCAAAGGTGAGCATTAGTGCAAGTCTCCTGTTAACCTCCTTTAATAGGTTCCGGTATTTCTTGCAGTTCATTACCCTTTTCCAAGCTGCCGGCTTATAAAGAATTACTGGTTGTGTTGTTTTTAGTACTACCGCTCGTTCTGAACCACATGCTTCCATGAAGCTAAATTAAACACGTTCTTAATATCCAGCAGGATGAGAACAAAAAATTATTTGTGGTGGTAGGTCTTTGTATTAAATCAATCACTAGTTTTTGGACAGAGCATACTACATGTCTGTAAGGCTGCTCTCCATAGTAACACCAATAGCTTTTCCGACGTGTTTATGGACAAATTGGTCGATAGGTTATCATATCGGTTGTAAGTACCCACTAAGTTTCATTTTCATTTATTTTAACAAGATCAATTTAAATGTTTTCTAAATTTGAGGAAATTCACCATTTGTAAGATACTCATTGAAGATATAGATGAAAACGTCGACAGTTTCTCTTTCGAACATCGTGAAATATTCTCCTCTAAAATCGGGTGTTGATTCTATATACATAGTTCGAAATGGACCTAAATTAACTTAAACTTTTTTTGATACGAAAAAAGTCTTTTACAGACACCTCGCCTGATGTTCTGTCGGCCGCATAATATGAGATTCACTGAGGCCTCTGCCCACTAAAAACCTCGTAATTAAAACAACTATTCTCTCACCCGGCACTGTTCGCCTAACTTGAACTAATCTACCTTAACGCGGAATTATTGATAAATTAATTTTTTTAAATTAATATATTTTTAACTTTAGCACTCTTTATATTAGACATTTGCGACCAATTTTGTACTTAGATTTTTTTCATAATTGAAAGAAACTTATATTTAAAATTTGCGACAATAATCACACAAAAAATTTTTAGTAAACATCAAGAAATTCCAAGCAAATAAAATTATTGTCCTGAAGTCACAAAAAAAACCTTTTCGATGGTTTGAATCATCTCGAATTTCAAATTTTGCTTACCATTTGGATATTCGAATACGTATTCTTTATATTGTTGACCGTCTTATATGCCTGACATCGATTTAAGCCCCTGCAGACATCAAAATTCCTTCCCTTCCCAACAAAAGGAATATATGTACAATTGCCCCGATAATGGCGTTTTTGTATACAAACACCCATCCACTTCTCCGACGTTTTAACAAAAGACTTCAAATTTCAATGCCATACCCAGCTATCAATTGTGATGTCCTAATTTTTCGAAAACACCCTTTCAAAAATCAACGAGCAAACAGATATAGAGTCTATAAAACTTATATAGTATATAGTTAGATTGGACGACATTGGAGGTATTTGCTTATACGTTTTCCCTAACCAATGCAAAAGCGTTGTCTTAATAGAGCGTCCATAATACGGCATAAATAATTTTTTCAACGTCAAATACGAAGATATTATATATATGGAGCATTACTTACCAAATCACTTGAATGTAAAATGTACGAGAACGTTTTACAGCATTTTCTTTATCTAAATTAATCTCAAAACATTTAGCCGTAGTAGAATTACAATGTGTGTACCATTCTGTCAAAGGGAATGAGACCCTTTTAACTGAATATCTCTTCTCCGAACTCAGTGGGTTTCTGGTAGCTAACGACTGAGGATCCTCTTTGACGTGGGCCAGTCCATGTCCATCACATGTCAGCAAATAAATCAGTTTCATTCGGATATTTCTTTAATGTTTTTCAGTGTGGACGATGAACAAAGATAATGTCGTATGTCTAGTTACATATGTCGGTATGCTCTTCAAAATTTTAAAAGACGAATTTTACAAGAAGATATGATGAATCAATTGGTAGAAGCTGTCTGTTTGATTTACAATACCACGGTTTCTTTTAGAAAAAGGGATTAAAAACGAGTCTAAAAAGGTAACAAATTAATTTTGTTAAAAATACTTAAAAGCAAAATTCCTTTTTTAATGCCAAATTGCGTAAAAAAACGTCAAAAATTGTGTGCAAAAATCTAATTCGCTCATTATTATAAGACAAAAAACAATTTTAATGACTGAGCATGGAAGTTTATCTAGCTGTCATCAATTTACGACAAAACAATAACTTATCATGGAATTGGCGATATTTAAGCTCCGCATTGATGGAAATGACGAAAATAGCACTAGATCGTACAATTTACATCATTTGGAGCAAATCTTATGGTTTTAGAAATTTGAAGCTAATATGCCGTAATTACTATGATCCAAAGTTTGAAAAGTCACGAAAGATATGTGTTTGAGTAAATAACTGACGTTGTCCCTGACAAACTCAACAAGATACAATTAAGCCGTATGAGTCATCATAAAGGACTCATCGAGCTGATTCATTTGAGACACTATGGGAAAAATTTGCATCCCATTTGCCAAAGGTATGGAAGTACAAAGTTTGAAAACTCACAAAAGATGTGTCTTTGAGCATATAAATGACTCTTTATATAGCAAAGTTAACAATATACAATCAAGCCGCATGAGTGATCTTAAAGTGTTGTTGGAAAAACTCCAACATAAAAATCGCTCTCACGTATTGCCCTAACATCTGGGTAATAAATCTGGTAAAGAGAGAAACCAGAAACAAAAGCTTGACATACCACTGGGTGCCAAACCATGGGTACCGCGCTAATCACCTCTCATCTGGTGCACATTCACCCTGATTTATGAAGTGCAAATCGCCCAAACACATTAAGGGCAGCAGTAAATTAGGATGAAATGTGGCAACACACGCGCAAGTGGACATGAACCAGAGGGTGTTAGCGATAAGGTAATGGTGTGAAAGCATCAAGGTGGCGACTTTCTCATGAAATCGTGGGAACCCAAACTCGGGAACCTGCGTCCTCTGCGGGAAGGGGCACGAACTTCTCTTGGAGCAAAAACCAGAACCGTTTTTCATCCCGTCGCGAAAACAACAAACCTCTCTAGCTCTCGTTGCCATAAAACCCCACACACGGGCAATATTGTTAATAAGTTAGTCACAACTCACCCTGTAATTCGTAATTCAACTAGTCTGTCATTAAATTCAAGGTAACTTGTGTAACCGAGTATATCATTTCTCGAATCTTTGGAACCCCATTACTTTATGACGGTAGCCCGTCTGGTCCTTCGAATCAACTAAGAAACCTCACCAGCGTATTTCGATTCCCCTGTGGGTGCCTAGTGAGGCAGTCACTACTGTTAGGCAGGAACTCAGGAAGCCCCTGGCCTAAACATTTGGTCCTTCGAGCCGGATATCTCAGAAATCCAAGGTTCAAACCTCAAGTGCTCAACCGAGCTTGTGCTGTTAACGCATCCAATACCCCTCATTAGTGAAACTCTAAGTATATCCACGCCGTCCAAGTATTTGTGCTAGTGCAGTGCTCTGTGTATTAGTGCGTTCAAGGACAGTGCCCCTCAAGTGAAGCCGTGTACAGCGTAGAAGAAGACGTCGCCATCATCCCAGGGACATCAGTATAAGTAGAACCTGCCTGGTGAGCCCAGTTTATTTAAGAACTCCTTGTGTACTTTATTTATATTTAACAACTATGTCTTACGCAACTCTAATAAGGCAGCGTACAACTGCTAAGTCTTCGATAACCCGAATTCTCAATTGGGTAGAAGAACATAAAAATTCTGAAAGCGATGTTGCTCCCTTCAAAGTCCGTAGGGACAGAATAAAAGACGCGTTTGAGCGATACGTAACAGTTCAGGACGCAATTGAGAATCTTACGGTTGAAGATGATGCTATTGTCGACATGGAAGATAGATTTGAGTGGGAAGACAAATATCTTCACATTCTAGCGCAAATTGAGACGTGCATCGAGCGAACTTCGGAAAGTCAGTCAGCCCGATGTTCACTGTCCAACTCGCGGACGGGAGCGCCAGCTCCGCACAGTACAAACCAGTACACCGGTATTCGATTACCAGAAATCTCTATCCCCATCTTTAAAGGGGACTCTACTGAGTGGACATCCTTCTCAGATTTATTTCAAGCGCTTGTAGTCAACAACACTTCACTCACAAACGTGCAAAAACTCTTTTACTTGAAATCATTCGTAAGGGATGAGCCTCTGAAACTGATTGATTCTCTAGAGGTTACAAATGATAATTTTGAAAACGCTTATGCAATTCTCAAGCAGCGCTATGAAAATCCCACTCAAATAGCTAATTCGTATTTGTATGCTTTGTTTTCTACGCCTATATTAAAAAAATGTACGGCACGAGAGCTTAGGAAGTTGGTAACCCATTTTAAGGGAACATTGGAATCATTCAAGAACTTGAAAATTACGACAGAGCAGCGAGAAAATCTGATTCTCGTTTACCATTTGCAGCAGAAGCTGGATTTCGGTACCCGTCGCGCATTTGAGCAGGAAAGAGATTTGACTAAACTTCCCACAGTCAATGACCTGTTCGAGTTTCTTGAGAGGAGGTGTACAATCCTCCAGAATCTATCAAGTTCCGAACCTCAGCCGGGAACGAAATCCGGCATAACTCTGCACGCAAATGGTATCAAAGAACGAATCGCCAGTTCCTCACCCCTACTGAGATCACCTCCTCCGTGTGCATGCTGCGATGAAGCGGGGCACAGAATTTACTCATGCAAAAGGTTCATAGCTCTGTCGAACGCGGATAGACGCTCTCTCGTAAACTCCAAGAGGTTGTGCAACAACTGTCTCGGCAGCAAACATCTAGTTGCCAACTGCGCGTCCACCAAACGCTGTTCAGAATGTAATCGAAAACACCATTCTCTGATCCACGGTGATCTACTACGGCAAAGAAATACTCAAAGTACCCAGGGCTCGGCACGCACTGGTAGAAGGGAACACAGACCTGAGACAACGCAAGATCTCAGGCATTCCACTCAATCCTCTTTCCACAATGGTGAAAGCGATCGCGGTGCGCCGAATGGTAGCACTAATAACCCCGAGGCAATGATGGAGCAGACAGTCTCAACTCTCTCAAAGGGAAAATCACACAACCCCTTTATTTTGCTTAGCACCGCCATGGTGAACGTATACACTACTCGGGGGGTTCCCATAGTTGCGAGAGCTCTTCTCGATACCGGGTCGCAACACTCTTTTATAACGCAACGACTCGTTGCCGCACTCGGTCTCAAACCCCAAGCCAAAAAGCTCAATATCACGGGCATCTCTCAACATGCTACCATTTCTCACGCCTCGGTACATATCACTATCCACTCGAGGGTCAATCGAGGATCTCAAGCAAGCGTCACGTGCTCGATTTTGCAGGCAATAACTTCGCCGCTCCCCCAAATCCAAATCGACCCTGAAAAACTCAACATCCCTCGTGACGTCTTCGAACAATTAGCTGACCCAGAGTTCTTCCTCCCCTCTGAAATAGATTTGTTGATAGGAGCGGATGTCTATTTCACTCTTATGTCCCAAGAATTTATAAAACCCCAATCACGAAACAAACCCGCTTTCGTGAACACGCAATTAGGGTGGATAGTTGCAGGTGCCGTTCCTGCTCGCTGTTTGACATCTTCTGTGGATACATACTCACTCAACTCGCACTGCGCCTTCAATGGCCGTGCTGAGACCCAGGTTCAAGAGGAGACTCTCGACTCTCTTTTGACAAGGTTTTGGAACATGGAAGAAATCCCATCCAATCCCCCTCTCTCGGTGGAAAACGCTCTTTCAGAAGAGATTTTCACGTCAACCACAAAGGTGCTGGAAAATGGTTCCTTTCAAATAGACATCCCCCTCAAATCTTCCAAGGAACACCAAAAGTTAGGGGACTCATTCTCCATGGCTCGGAATAGGTTTTTATCTCTCGAAAGGCGATTCCAGTCAAAACCCGAACTCTTCTCAGAATACAAAAAATTCCTCGAGGAATATGTTTCGCTTGGTCACGCCCGATATGTTCCGCTAACAAAGACGAACGAAAGAGGTGACCGCAAATATTTTATCCCTCACTTGTGCGTAACACGTGAAGCTAGTACATCCACCAAGCTTCGGGTGGTATTTGACGCTTCTGCGAAAAGTTCAACTCGTTATTCACTCAATGACATATGTCACAAAGGGTTCCAGGTGCAACCCGATCTCTATGACATTTTATGTCGGTTTCGCTCATTCAACTTCGTGCTGGTCTGCGACATTGAAAAAATGTACAGGCAGATTAGGGTCAATCCCCAGCAATGTTTCTTACAAAATATTTTATGGCGGAGTGACCCCAATGATCCTCTTCAATGCATTGAGCTGTCTACTGTCACCTATGGTACCAACTTTGCTCCATATGTGGCAACTCGAGTGCTGACTCAAATAGGTGAAAATAACAGAAAGGTCTACCCTGCTGCCGCAGACAGCATTCAAAATCAATGCTATGTCGACGACATTCTCAGCGGAGGGGAAAGCGAAACCGAACTCTTCTCTCTTTATGCACAACTAAACTCATGTTTGAACCAATCGGGGTTCCGGCTGCATAAATGGCTATCTAATTCACCGTCAGTCATTAGCAAAATACATCCGTTAAGTTCGTCACGCGAAAACTCCACGATTGACTTAAATCTAGATGAGTCACCCACTAAGGTCCTAGGTCTCAACTGGTTGTCAACTGACGATACATTTTGCTTCACCTCCCCTCAGAAACCGGTTGAGACTATAATTACCAAAAGAAAAATCCTCTCGAGCATTGCGCAATGCTTCGATCCACTCGGCCTCGTCAATCCCGTGATCGTCAAGGGAAAAATCTTAATGCAAATGCTGTGGTCCAAGAAAATGGATTGGGATACAGAAATCTCTGATAAGCATGCTCTAACTCAGTGGGCAGACTTTACCAGATGTTTGTCGCGTGCAAAACAATTAAAAATTCCTCGCTGTATTTTCTTGAGAAAACTTGCTCGCAAAACCGAACTTCATGGGTTTGCTGACGCAAGTTTGGCTGCTTATGGTGCTTGCGTGTATGTCCGTCGGGAATACATTGATAACAGCGTATCCTGCAATCTCGTGTCAGCAAAATCCAAGGTAGCTCCCATGAAGACTGTATCACTTCCCAGATTGGAACTCTGTGCCATGCTCTTATTGGCGAAGCTCGCTCAAAATCTCAAGAAAATATTCGAAGGAAAAATATCATTTGAAACTGTCAATTTGTGGTCAGATTCGGAAATAGCTCTTGGTTGGTGCAGGACTCACGCCAGCAGGTGGACAGTTTTTGTCTCGAACCGGGTGGCCCAGATACAAGACAAATCGAATCATGCAATATGGCGGCACGTGAAGTCAGCTGAAAATCCAGCTGACTTGCTCTCCCGAGGTCTGTTCCCAGAAACCATCATCCAGTCCGATTTCTGGTTCCATGGCCCTAAATTTTTGAACAAAACCGAGTTGTGTCTAGACAGTCTCGATTCATCGCCTTCACTGTCAACTCTTCCCGAAGAAAGGAAAACAGCCTTCTTGATCACCCGCGACCTACATGAACCCTCTCAATTTTGGCACGACATTTTCTTAAAATTCTCTTCATTCTCTCGTTTAAAGCGATCTGTAGCATATGCTCTGCGCTTCATCAGTAATTCACGTCAGGTCAGGTCAAAAAGGTTGGCAGGCGCTCTCTCAGTTGATGAGATCAAAGCTGCTCAAGATCTCATCATCAAAGACGTCCAAAAGAGGAGATTTCGGAAAGAACTTTTCGAAATCTCATCGAAGAAACCGCTGTCAAATAAGAATTTGCTTCCTCTGGCACCTTATATTGATTCGCGCGGGTTTATAAGAGTGGGCGGTAGATTAGCAAATGCCGACATACCATTTGACCAGCAGCATCCCATTCTCCTCCCTTCTCGTGATCCCGTAGTCGCCTTGATGCTCACTCACGAGCATATTCGTCTAGGGCATGCGGGTGCTCAAAGTGTATTGAGCAATGTAAGAACCCGGTTTTGGCCGCTAAATGGGTTGCGCGAAGTAAAACGCATCATTAGGAGGTGCATCGTTTGTCACAGGTTCAATGCTCGAACGTGTGAACAAATCATGGCGAATCTGCCTAAAGAACGCGTTAACATCTCAAGGCCCTTTCAAAATGTAGGTGTAGACTTTGGTGGGCCATTTTTCTTGAAAACCTCAAAATTGCGCAAAGCTCCAACAACAAAGGCATACATCGCAGTCTTCGTATGTATGGCCACTAAAGCAATACACATTGAGCTAGTTTCAAGTCTCTCCACTGAAGACTTCCTCATGACTTTAAAGCGATTTATCTCACGTCGAGGAAACCCCTCGGTCATTTTTAGTGACAATGGCACTAACTTTGCAGGATCTCGTAACGAGTTGAAAGAGTTGTACCAAGCGTTCACAAAAAACAAACTCCAAGATGTTATTCAAACCGCTGTATCTCAACACGAGATTCAATGGAAGTTCATCCCTCCGCGGTCTCCTCATTGGGGAGGGTTGTGGGAATCGGCCATCAAAAGCGCCAAGTATCATTTAAAGCGAATCGCTGGCAGGGCACAATTCACTTTCGAAGAATTTTCCACAGTGCTGTGTCAAATAGAAGCGATTTTAAACTCCAGGCCACTTTGTGCTCTCTCAAACAACCCTTCCGACCTTGCAGCTCTAACCCCTGGCCACTTCTTAATTGGCACAAATCCCACTTCCTACCCAGAAAAGGACGTAACTCATATCAACGAGCATAGGCTTTCCCTTTGGCAGAGGTATGTCCAAATTCAACAGGTCTTCTGGAAGCGCTGGTCAGTTGATTACTTAAATCGACTCCAGAATCGCCCAAAATGGGCTAAAACTGCCAAAAACGTCCAAGTAGGTGACCTCGTGCTCATCAGGGAAGATGACGCCCCCCCTTTGCATTGGCCTCTAGCCAGGGTCATTCAAGTCATGCCGGGATCCGACGGAGTCGTTCGAGTGGTCAGGCTTAGAACTCAAAAAAAATGAGCTCACTAGGCCGATAACGAAAATCTCTCCCCTACCTGAACTCTCGTTCCCAGAGGGGGTTCCTTGCGATCAATAGGCCTCGTCTCCCACCATGATGACTTCGCCACCTCTCCTCAAAACCTCCCTTCATGAAAAGCACGTATGGCAAGAAGCCGCTCTCCTTATACCTAAATTTTTGATCCCGTTTTCGCCGAAAGCTCCAACGCCGGGGGGCAGTATGTTGGAAAAACTCCAACATAAAAATCGCTCTCACGTATTGCCCTAACATCTGGGTAATAAATCTGGTAAAGAGAGAAACCAGAAACAAAAGCTTGACATACCACTGGGTGCCAAACCATGGGTACCGCGCTAATCACCTCTCATCTGGTGCACATTCACCCTGATTTATGAAGTGCAAATCGCCCAAACACATTAAGGGCAGCAGTAAATTAGGATGAAATGTGGCAACACACGCGCAAGTGGACATGAACCAGAGGGTGTTAGCGATAAGGTAATGGTGTGAAAGCATCAAGGTGGCGACTTTCTCATGAAATCGTGGGAACCCAAACTCGGGAACCTGCGTCCTCTGCGGGAAGGGGCACGAACTTCTCTTGGAGCAAAAACCAGAACCGTTTTTCATCCCGTCGCGAAAACAACAAACCTCTCTAGCTCTCGTTGCCATAAAACCCCACACACGGGCAATATTGTTAATAAGTTAGTCACAACTCACCCTGTAATTCGTAATTCAACTAGTCTGTCATTAAATTCAAGGTAACTTGTGTAACCGAGTATATCATTTCTCGAATCTTTGGAACCCCATTACTTTATGACGGTAGCCCGTCTGGTCCTTCGAATCAACTAAGAAACCTCACCAGCGTATTTCGATTCCCCTGTGGGTGCCTAGTGAGGCAGTCACTACTGTTAGGCAGGAACTCAGGAAGCCCCTGGCCTAA